>NW_026851592.1:0-26314 GCF_026571515.1 Ruditapes philippinarum
GATTTACTATTCCGACCCAGTCAGAAAAAAAATGAAATAAATATTGCTGACCAATACGGAAGAAGGCATGTAGTTTACAAAAAAAGACATGGGCACAAAGAAGGACCTTTATTTCAAATATGTCTCTCGTGAAGCTATATCTGATCATTTTTTGTTGTCGACGGGCATACATGTTTAGTACCGAGATGATATACTAAAAACAAAACTCAAGAATTATTTTCCGAAACGACACTCAGTGTCAGGATGTATGCATGTTCGTCTACATCATGGTGATGCTTCGTCTAAAGTTGTGTAGCACCATACACTCCTGATCTAGCCTTATTCGCGACTTTTTCATATTTAGTTTTTATCTGGTCGTTGGTACAGACGCTTGGCTCCGCCATCATTTAGTACTTCAGAGATCTAGCTATAGCAACGTGTCGTGACGCATTTTCTAAATAGATTCAGAGCTTAGCATAACATACTCCAAACCATGGAGAATATTTTAAAGGGACATAATGTTCATTTGACTGTTTGAGTCAAATGCTTTTGAGATATCGTACAATACATATCACAATTCAGACAGCCCTTGTTTATCATTACTAAAACATAATGTTTTTGTCAGTGAAATTAATAAGCTTAAACAGGGAATATTGTTACGGTCTAGTGGGTCGGGGGACTCTTAAGTATGCTGGAACTGTATATTGGCACTCAGGCTTTCAAGGTATTAATGCAATCAGATACAGAACTGATGTGCTGTGTAGCTCTCCAACTCATCTGATAGTAATCAGGCAACACCGTTGTAAACAGTTATAAAATTTATTCAACAGTTTATACTTTAAATAACAATTGTCAAACAATTATGAACCATTAATATAGTAAACAACTCTCATAATAAGTCAAGACAGCTCACAAATAAATAATTTAGTACTGTTACGCCTTCAAAATAATATTTAGTACTGATGAACCAAAAATCTCCGTGTTATGTGTATCAGTTTTACTCCGCGGTGACAATAGTTACCAGATTTACTTCAATAAACAGTGTAGTAAAAATACTTAAATGTTATATTATGTAAAAGTTATATAAAGTTCTAATATCAGATGTATAAAAATATCTAAGCTCTATATTTAAGTCAACTAGATATAATTCTAGTATTTAAAATAAACTTGACTTGTTTGTTACTTAAATTTAACATAAAATTTAAGATTTCAGCAGACAAATTAACGTACGTCTACTACCAAGAATTTCTAGATCTGAACTTTTCTTGTGACCAAGAATCTGCTGCTTTTATACTAGGCAGTGGTAGAAATGACCAAAAACGGGTAAAATACCAAGAATTGGTAGCACCGACCCTGAATAGGTAGAATGGTAGCTACCCAAAAATGGTCAATACCAAATACGGGTAGAAAACTATCTACAAAAAACTGGTAGAAAACTGTCCACCAAAAACTGGTAGAAACTATCTACCAAAAACGGGTAGAAACTATCTACCAAAACCGGGTAGAAACTATCTACCAAAAACGGGTAGAAATCTATCTACCAAAAACGGGTAGAAAACTATCTACCAAAAACGGGTAGAAAACTATCTTAATTTAACCAGACAAAATGGCTAATTTTCCTAAGAAAAATCAAGACTTTAAATGAAATTTAACATTGAATATTATAATAAATAATTTACTTTCCATAAAACAGGAAAAGTCACCTTAGTGTCACATAATACCGGGGTATTACACTACCCCCACGGACAAGTGGCTAAACTCCTGTTGCCACACATAATCTACGTAACATCAAAGTTACACTCTAAAATGTCTTAAAGTTTATTTATAACAAAAATCCTATGGTTTTGGTAATGACACATAACTGTTAATGTAAAACACACTTTGAAATCATATCACAGTTCATGATTAGTTCACTTAAAAGAGTCTCATCATTTTCTAGAACTGTTCAATTGATTTCGCGTACAAATTTAAAGTAAGTATAGCACCTGCTTATAGACTTGTTTTTGCACTTTAAATAATTATCAAATATTACTATATTTTAAAACTTTCTGTGAAGAAATGTTCTATTAATGATTTTTTTATTTTAATTGTTGAATTTAGGTATTTATTTATTCGGTAGATCCGGTTGAAAAGAACCAATAAAATTTTCTACCCGTTTTGTGTCCTCCTACCATTGACAGACACAGAACGGACCCGTCCAATCATTATGACAGGCGAAATACCCTCTCATTGCCATATAACGCCCCGGCAATGAAAGGACCTGCAAAACAGGCGTAATATTTACAATGTAAATTTATTGCATGCTGAAAATTTCTCAATACATGTTCACCTCTTTTATGATAGGCCAAAAGCACCTTGCGAGGATGTTGCACCGGAAGTTCTGTCCAGTCAGTCAAGTTAGTATCCCTATTGAATTTTAAATAAATGTCTTCATTATTGGTAAAATGTCCTTCAATGATTTTTTTCTTTTGTACTGACCTTATTTCAGTTGAGTTACATTGCATTTCTTTAACATATTCTTCTTTAAATATGGCCCTGCTATGTTTTCATTTGCTATGACTCTTCGTATACTTGGAAAATTCATATATGTAATATCTTCCGCATGTTCAGCTTCTGTAAATGTACCAAGTATTCTCCCTATACGTTCTACTTTTTTGATTTCTGAATCTTGTCTGAGGGTTATCTCATTTCCTAAAGTATTGATAAGACGAACGTCACAGGAACGACCTTGTTTATTACTGACAATTATTTTTCCTTTATGCAATGGATACTTCTCCTTAAAATGCGCTGTAGGTTCTATTATAAAATCCGCACCAAATCTGTCATCTTTAAAACATTCAACACAGACATCTACAACAGCTTCAGTTTGGCCAGGTAATCTCACATCATCGGCCACCACAACTCGATTAGCTCTTTTTGCATTTCCTACTTGAAAAATTGGTATATCTACTCCATTTAAGACTATTTTATTTCTAGACAATAGAATATCGGCAGGCTCCCCGTTACTTCCCCTTAGAATGTCATACCCAAGCAAAGCATCGTCCTCGATCTCTGCAACTAAGACATTCTGAAGTAACATCATTGAGCCAAGAGTTAACTCAAACTCTGCTCTACCGATACCTCTAATAATTGCACCTCCAGCACCAACTATATCCACGGAGTGATCTAACACTGGGCATTTGACCTCTGGAATTTTATTATACACCCTCTTGGAGATGATCGTCATAGACGCCCCGGTATCTGCCGTAAATACCACATCCTCTCCGTTTACGGTGCCCTTCAAATAAATTCCCTCCGAAAGACCTTTCTTTCCCCTAGTGCTAACCTTACTTGTTTGTTCTGGCTGTTCTTTTTGGTAGATTTTGCATGTGCTCAGACGACTGGCCCTCACTGCTTACTGGGACCTCCCTTTGGCCGCAAGGGCAGGTCCTTCCTTGTTTAAAGGTTGCTGTACTTCGATCTCTGCTGTTCTATTATGACTGCCTATATTATTATCCCCAGGTCTTTTATTTGGGCACTCCCTGGCATAATGACCCAACTTGTGGCAGTTGTAACATTCGACATCTTTCTTGCTATAAGATTTCTTGTTACTCTGCTGCATTCTTTCTAACTTGTCCATTCTATTCAGCAGCTCCTGTAAAAGCTCATTTGTCGACATTTTTCCCAATGTACCTTGCTCTTGCCTGTGCTCATTTGGTTGAACTGCTCTGCGGGCTGGAAACCGTTGACTTTGCTCTCTCAATATGCCTTTAATCTGCATGTAATTCACTGCAAAATACACAGCTTCATCAATATTGCTTGGCTCTTTGTTGAATTCAATTTCAAATTTTATATCTTCATCTGCAAGGCAATCTAGAAATTTATGTACAAGGTCTTCTTCTCTTGCTCTTTTACTGCGGTAGCTATGTGCCTTATCGTAGAGTCGTTTTAAGTCTGCTGCATAGTCTTCAAATGTTTCATTTGGTTTCTGTGTCCTTCTACTGAACTGTGCAGCATAGTAGCGAGGTGTTTCTATTGTTCTAAATCTGCTGTCCATCTCTGTTTTAAGCTCTCTATAGCTGTCAGTGACGCTTGGATGTAGCTGGGTGAAAACGAACTGCGCTGCTACGCCTTCCAATCTTGGCAAGAGCTGATTAAGCATCTCATCTTCGGACCAACAATTTCGTCTAGCTATTGTTTCGAATTGGGCTATCCATGTTTGCCAATCATTTGTACCATTAAAAGTTGACATCTTTATAACTGGCTTATGAACTTGACTATTTAAATACTGTTGCCTGTAATAATTTGCACGCTGCGATTGATACGGATTTTGATACTCAATGCACTCTGGATTAGGAATATTACTGGCAAAACCATCATAAGATGTGTAATTGTTACTCATATTGTTACTATGGTAACCGTTATATGGACCCTGGTAGTTGTCATTAACTACACCTTGACTATGTCTTACATTTTGACTCTGCATATCATTATCTGACCTTTGCCCTATATGTTGTCTGTGATATTCTACATTTTGACCTTGATGGTTACCTGGTGTACTATTGTATACTTTACCTTGGCCCTGGTGGTCTTCCTTTATAGATTTTAATTCTTTAACAACATCTTTAAGTATAGTAACCATACTCTCAATTTGATCATGAAATTTCCCGCTTCACTTTTTTAGAAAGTAAATTTAAAAGCCTCATCCACCAAAAAACTTAAAATCAGTATCCCACAATCAAAAAGGGCCGCATCAATATTTTTTCCCTTGGGAAAAAATCATTTTGCCCTTTGGTTTATTTGGAACATTTAAAGGGAATCTCAAAACCCCAAAATATCAACGGTAAAGGGCTGCTCAAACTTTGCGATGTTTTGTTATTTCAACAAATTTTTTTCCAAAATAAAGTATGTTGACCTAAAAATTTTCCCGGGAAAAATTTAAAAGGGAATTTTTTCTTCTTTAGACCCAAACTGAAAACGCTGGACCTTTCTTATAGAATTTGGGAGATTTCCACCCTTTCCCCCATAAAAATTTTGTTACGGGCTAGTGGGGCGGGGGGCTCTTAAGTAAAGCTGGAAATGTATATTGGCACTCAGGCTTTCAAGGTATTAGTGCAATCAGATACAGAACTGATGTGCTGTGTAGCTCTCCAACTCATCTGATAGTAATCAGGCAACACCGTTGTAAACAGTTATAAAATTTATTCAACAGTTTATACTTTAAATAACAATTGTCAAACAATTATGAACCATTAATATAGTAAACAACTCTCATAATAAGTCAAGACAGCTCACAAATAAATAATTTAGTACTGTTACGCCTTCAAAATAATATTTAGTACTGATGAACCAAAAATCTCCGTGTTATGTGTATCAGTTTTACTCCGCGGTGACAATAGTTACCAGATTTACTTCAATAAACAGTGTAGTAAAAATACTTAAATGTTATATTATGTAAAGTTATATAAAATTGTAATATCAGATGTATAAAAATATCTAAGCTCTGTATTTAACTCAACTAGATATAATTCTAGTATTTAAAATAAACTTGACTTGTTTGTTACTTAAATTTAACATAAAATTTAAGTTTTCAGCAGACAAATTAACGTACGTCTACTACCAAGAATTTCTAGATCTGAACTTTTTTTGTGACCAAGAATCTGCTGCTTTTATACTAGGCAGTGGTAGAAATGACCAAAAATGGGTAAAATACAAAGAATTGGTAGAACCGACCTTGAATTGGTAGAATGGTAACTACCCAAAAATGGTCGATACCAAATACGGGTAGAAAACTATCTACAAAAAACTGGTAGAAAACTGTCCACCAAAAACTGGTAGAAACTATCTACCAAAACAAGGTAGAAACTATCTACCAAAAACGGGTAGAAATCTATCTACCAAAACAGGGTAGAAACTATCTACCAAAAACGGGTAGAAATCTATCTACCAAAAACGGGTAGAAAACTGTCTACCAAAAACGGGTAGAAAACTGTCTACCAAAAACGGGTAGAAAACTATCTTAATTTAACCAGACAAAATGGCTAATTTTCCTAAGAAAAATCAAGACTTTAAATGAAATTTAACATTGAATATTATAATAAATAATTTACTTTCCATAAAACAGGAAAAGTCACCTTAGTGTCACATAATACCGGGGTATTACAATATACTCCTTTTTGAAAGAGACTCGAGAATTGACTACATGGTTGAAGCCTGAAAAAATGTTTTATATGAACAAAACAATCAAACGCCAAGTAATAATATTTCCAGTCTTGGTGCAATTCTTGAGAAAAAAAGAGAAGGAAAACGAATTCTTCTAATGGCAAAATACTGAATAAAGGACATAAAGGATGACTATATTTGGGTACAGCCCGTTTATTGAAAACTAGAAATGGCTCGTATGACACAATTCCTTAACCCCAGGGAAACAATGCAGTTTTGTTCAAATATTCTTTATAAATCGTACAATAAATTCTGAGTTCAAGAACAAAAGAATAAATTTTCTATCTGTGTTTTACCATAAACTATTTGATGATCCAAACTTATGCAATTTGAACAAATCTTAAAATACGTTCAACAAGCTTTTAAGCCAAGTTCTATCATCATTTCATAACAGAATTTGAAAAGTGTAAGTTGCACAGACAAATAAAAATAGTATAGAATTTTAAGATATCTCTAGGAACTGGTTAATCCAATATTTGGTTGAAGTTACCTTTTGCTGCAATTTGTTAGTTTAAATAGAGTAACGATATGACTTATGTATTTAACCGCTGTTTGCTGTAAATGTCAGACTGCCTTGTGGCAAGACGTAAGAAACCGTGCAGTACATACAAATGTCGTTTATAATGCATATTTAATCAGTTAGTAAAGTTGCCAATATCATAAGAAAGGCTTTTAGCCAAATAACCAGTTCAAAACAAGTGTTGACTTTTTTCATTTATTTACTTGCTTAAACTTTTTAAGGTTTTATAGCGGCTTTCCAGCTTTACTTGCAGCGGAATACCTAAATAGACTTTCAGTCAAGAAAGGGCACTGTGTACATCAAACGACGTTCTGTAAGATTGCGTTAAACCGTCCGCGCATGAAATATTCAAATGTTTCTTGTGCGAGTCAAATCCATAGAAATAAGAAGCAAATTGTTTAAAGCTAGCGATATTTAAAACTCGGCAACGGGGTCCCGTTTTCGGAGATAATGAAATCACAGTTAATTTACTTTTTAGCATATGTTATAGACATCAATTAGAGTAAAAAAATAAATAAATATTTTACATTTTTATTACTTACGTACAATAATGGTCAATCTAATAAATAAAATACAGGTTTGTCATAATACTTCAATTGAATTGCTGAACTTTTTCTCAATTAACTGTAAGAATTTATACAAAAACTCACAATACTGAGGGCAATCTTTGTGTCGAAAGTCTATATTGATAATTGAAAGAGTTCGATTGATAACTTATCTTCTGCCCGTCATAGGATTTTACAAAACAAGCTTGAAAGTAATCAGCAATGTTACTTGAAACACTGTTATTCACAATGATAGGGTTTAGTTATTTATAAAAACAAGTCCATTGTAAAGAAGGAACAGTGACTAAAAGTTTCTTTTATTAGAATCTTTGTAACAAATAGAAAAGCAATAAAACTTAATTTTTCCCGTTAAAGTATAGCTATATATAATTCAAATGTGTAACACAGACATGAGCTGTGAGATGAAAAGAGACTTAACCCTTGATCTCCTCAACAACTGGGTATGTTTTGCAGTTCTATTTTATAAACCTCAATCGTTACTGTCTCTTATTAATGTAGACGTAATTGAACTGTATTTTACTTGAAATAAAGGGCGTCCTTTGGTAAGTGGTTGTAATCGTTGACTTTAAGCAACTTCTAATGTGTTCGAATCCTGCATCATCGACTTTTTTCATGCCAGTAAGGTATAAAGAAAGCACATAGAACGTTGACAAAACTAGATATAGCTTCGATATATTCCCCATTTTTTATTTCATGTAGTATGCTAAACTCAGGAAAAATCATTATTATGAAAACATAAGCTAAAATGACCAATAATGACAATTCAAACAACTCTTATCATTTATGATATAATTCTAAACATTTCATATACAAGTTACACATGCCAACATCAAGTAGGTTACGGCAAGTCTTCATCAATGTTTAAATGACTAAAACCAGTAGCTTTGCTATTTTAATGAATATTGATTGAGAAGTAATTCAGATGTTTTGACATTTTCTTTTTATAGAATTCAATCTGGCGGCGAAACAAAAGAAAAAATCAATTTCCTTGACACAAAGTAAAATGATTCCGACAGCTGGAATTGATTGTTGACAATACATTGAAAGAAGTCTTAACATTTTCTTAAAATCCAAACCTTGAAATGGGAATCAAGAACCCAAATGGAGGGAATCGAAATAAAAAATTCATGTTTACATTGTATCTATATTTAACCCTGTATATGTTCATTCTATTCAACGAAATACCCTTGCTTTTTGTATCCTGTCGCCAGTAATTCTCACTTTCCTCTCTCCTCGCACTTGTTAAATAAATGTACACAGTAAAAACTAGAGTCTGCTTGTTCGTTTTGCTTTGACATATTTTATGTTTTTATTTGTATACAGCATAAAAAGCATAAAACATCTTCAATTTAAACCAAATCTGGAAATAATTGCCCATAATCGAAAGCAATTGCATCCATGAATTTAATAACAATTTGTGTAGCTATATAAATGCTAGCCTGTAATTAGCCATGCCAGTGCAATTGTTGTACTAATTAAGGAACTAATTAGGTACAATTATAAAATATGATAAACAAGATCAACAAGGAAAGGCGGTGTTCAATGAATGCAACCCCTACATGACCCAGCAAGACGAACCAGTGGCAACTTAATATATACTGATGATACTTACTATAAGGAAACGTTTTTAGACCCTTATTTTATATAAATTTCATTTCTTCAATAATCCCTTTATATTTTATAGATTATATTCTATTTACAAATTTTTCGTTTTTCTAAAGGCATATGAGCCGCGTCACGACACAACCAACATAGCGGGTTTGCGACCAGCATGGATCCAGACCAGCCTGCGCATCTGCGCAGTCTGATCAGTATCCATGCTATTCGCTATTGGTTTCTCTACTTGTCATAGGGTTTGTAAGCGAACAGCATGGATCCTGATCAGCATTTGAAAATATCATTTTGTATGATAAGTAAGAGTAGTTCAACTACTAGTCCCCGGATTGAACAAATGCAATCAAATTGAGTCTGTGGCATTTTAAATTTAGGATGTTTTATGGATTTATTCTGTTTTTAAATAATATTTAAACTTACTCATTGTAAACATTTTTGTTGTATTTATCTCATTTTCATATACTTTTCTTGTTTACATGATATTTGTTATATGTGCAACGAAGACCATGATCTTGAGTAATTTTCCCTGAGTATGTTGCGTACATGATCAATATTTCATTAAATACTAATCGCTTTCGAGAGTCTGTCACAATAATTTTGTCAAATCACAAAAGTAAATAATAAACAATGTAAACAACATCTATTTACACACACACCTTAATACCTTTCATTATATTTCACATGTCATATATGAAGATTGATGACAAAAGAATTATTTTTTAAAAGACGTTTTATTACAGGTTCAGTATGAAGTTGGGCTCTTCATATTCCTAATTCTTTTATATCAACCCCATTGTACAAATTCACACTTCGGGTTGAAGCTATTAGTTTTAAATTATACAATATCTGTAATCCACTTATTTCTATAATACATAGTTAGGCACACGGACCCACTGAATACAAAAAGATAATGCACGACTTCTGATATAACATGTTTCTACAATAATGGTGGATAAAAACTTTAAGGAATTGAAGTAGACAATAAAGGAGTTCAGTCAATCTATCCCGATTTAAAATAACTAGATATAGCTGGAAAGACTTTTTCACCAAGGGAATACAGTTCAAGTTATCGTTGTCTTTACAGAATCTTCTCGTATTATTCATTTTATTGTCAATATGATAAAACGTGCATTTGTTCCTTGTTGTGTTTCATTCACTATTGATGGAGATACAATTCTTAAAGTCTAAACAGCAAATACATATTTCAATCACATTCAACAAATTGCCAACACACATTGCCAATCTGTTACATACAAAACATTTGTTTTGAAGGATTGTGAAAGAAATAAAATGTAATGAAGCGTATTTACATGGCTAATATATATCGATGTATATAACAGACTGGAAAATTGCATTGTTCAGATGCATTATGTTACATGACAAAGATAGGATTGGAATGCAATGAAAGTAATTAATTGATCTTCGCGGAGAAAATAAACATCTGTTCAAGTGCCGGGTATTGTTCTCGTATCATAAAATCTTAAATCTTGTATTTGACACGTTGAACACATGTTTAAGACGGTCAATGGTAGAAGATCCTGAATTTTGTATAAACTATGATGTCGAGGAGTTTCTGAATTTAAAGATTGTTTGTGTTTTTGAAAAAAGAAAGAACCCCCAAACCTGCTCCCTGACATTAGAGTTTCCCAATTCAGAATTGTTCCTGAACAAATTCTTTTACGTCAAGTAGCTGATCATTTAGCATTTAAGCAGGTACTTGACTCAAGCTTCTAATATGTAATTTGTTCACACGTAATGGGCATCATGCTCAAATCGGGTACAGCAAGGGGACTTATTTAATCCTTGAGACGAGTCCTTAAGAGCAAACATCATAAATCGAATCCAAGTATTTTGTGCTTAACAGACAACTGGTCCCGTATATTTTGTTGGCGGATACATAGCTGATTAAGGCCGTATAGATCGAGAAATATAAGTCATTATGAAAAGCTTAACAAAACATTACCTCGCTAATTGAATGATTAACATTGTTAAAATAATATTGAATATATCTAAAATAATATTTGAAAAGGATATAAGATATTACATTGAATTATTATTATTTGAATATCCCATTAAAGTTGTTTCATTCTCTTTTCATTGTTTTGTTTTTAAGAAAATGATAATATTTCGTTGCATGTATAATAATAAACGCTAGCTCGCTGTCAGATATCACTTAACAATTAAATGTTAATAATAAATAAAATATAATTACATTAACATTAAGCATATCTTTACCTATGTATAGAACTGAAAGACATTTTGTTATTTATATCTATTGTTATTATCAAGAGCATAAGAAACTTCACAGGAAAGTTATTAATTCTAAGTATACTGCATATAGTACTGCCAGAAGGCGCATCCGAGGCCATCCTCGCTCAGTAGTGCTGTGAAGTCACTGTAAGACAGTCTCGGCGTTTGCTTCAACCTTTGTTTCTCTATATATTACAAGGATATTTCGGCACCATAATTCAATGATTTGACATATTGTGATATTCGAAATTGTCAGACGATGAAATATGTAATGGATGCCTCATGAAATAAGTCGATAATTTGTTATTTTGACTTGTATCATTTTATTTACATAATATAAATTTTATTGATGTATCTTTTATGTGTTCAAAGTTTAGATGTGTGGCTAATCTAATTGCAATGGACATGAGGTATTTAGAAACAAAATAATGTGTTTCAAAAAGAAGGCATTCCCACTGTAACTATGTTTTTTTCCTTCAAATAATTATTGTGACCTTTGGATTATGCGTATACAAATCCTTTATCAAACCGTCGGAGAAGATCATGTCGACTAATTGTGAACGTAAGATCTAAATGGCATAACTTGAATTTAAACGATCTTAAAACATGAAATATCAATAAACAGCCACATTCTGTTATATCCTTTGTCTTGCAAAATGTAAATGTAGCTTTAATGCTTACAATTACAATATAATAACAGTCAATGTGATATATGACTATCCATTGATTGGTCATTAGATCTTTTAACTAAACAATATGAGAATCTGTGCATCTAAGTGTTTACAAAATACATATTCAAAATGAATAAATAAAGTAGGTTCGAATACAGATCCCTAAGTTGAGAGGGAAATTAAAGAGGTCTTACGTAAATATTTTTCGTCGTCGTAAACTATTTTCGACGAATGTGAATTTGCAATAACAATCTTGGTTTAAATCATTCACAGGGTGGCGGGTGGCATGTATTGGCCAAAGATTCCAGAAAAATGTACATGGCAGGACTGCATTTAAGCGCTATTTTCATTGATCATATAAATCCTTTCTTCTCACAAGAGTCCCAATGCTGCCAGGACGCATTATTTAATCGCGCAAGGCCACGAGGTCAATTCTAAAAACTTTTGTCCCCAAAATGTGTTTACCTTATTTTAAGGCTATCTCACATTTTTAGAGTAAGAGATGGTATAATAAAATCTGTAATTTCTTATGCGTAGAGTATAATGTTAATTTCATTTGTTCATGTCACTGTTATTGAACGAGTCACATATTTAGATTAAGGTCTTAGACGAGATTTGCTTTTGCTTAAGTTAACAAACACACATACAGAAAACAAAACATGGACAAAATGTTTTTTATGAAAATAAATTATGCATTCACCAAGAAGGCTAAATAAACAATAGGAAACGCAAAACCGACTTATAGGTTCATCTCTCCTGAATATCTTTGTAAAATATTTTTTTACTATATATTTTGTATGTTTTGTGTTACAGATTTGAAAAGCTCGTAAGGACTTATCCAATATACCCCCGCCTCTGGACTCTAAACATCAGCATGATTTCTGTATAAAAATATAGTCTTTTTACCAGTATATGATCTATATACCTCACTAATTAACAGCATTGCTTTTACTTTTTGCAAGCCAGTGATTGCAAATTCGAATCACAGGCGAGTTGGCATTTTTCAAAATTGAATTTGCACTTTTGTTAAACAAAATATATAAAAAAAGTTTGGAAGTCCTTGTTTCTGAACTTTCCTTATATATTGAATATATTTCAATATTAATTTCTTAACGGACTTTTTTCATTATATATTACGATTTTCTAAAAAATGCATGTTATGTGTGCGTGAAAACCTGTATCGAGCACTTAAATACAACACTTAATTTTGGCTCAGTGGTAAAGTGTTGTGTCAGTATGCCACTTAGCGGGTAACTGTTAGTTCGATTCCCATGTCTAAAGGATTTCTGGATTGCATCTGTTACACATCAAGAATAAACTTTGACATAAAAGGTAGAGAAATTGAAAGAGAGTAACATTCTGTTTCATAGTTAAATGTGCATTAAAAGCAGTTGTTACGCGATCGGTGATCAAATGCCAACATATGTCATTCAAATAACAGCAGTAAACGACGCAAAAAAGCATTGTTATACCACTTTAGGCTTATTTTATTGTCATGTTTATGGATTGTGGTGTATCAGATGTTGAAACTTGTTATTTGTTTTGCTTTCCTGGAAAACTAGATATTTCAAAGAAAGTTGGTACATGCATTCTCTTCAAAATTTAAAGCACAAAACTCAGATTTCAAAAGCTTTATGTTTAAGCATGTCTGGTATATCAACGAACGGGTTGTATACATTTTTATTGTATATTTAACACAATCTGAGCATTAAGAGATACTTCTCAGCCATATTCAGACCAAATAATCACACACGCACGCAAGCACGCACGCATGCACGCACACATATACACACAAACACGCGCGCGCGCACGCACACATGCACGCGCGCACAAACGCACTCATGCACGCACATTAAAATAACACCTTTTTTTCTTTGGATTTTTTAGTTATTTTACTTCATTTCAGGTTGTACGGGCGATATCAATTTCGTCTTATCATGACAATTCTGCTCCGTCAAGTAAAACATATGCCATAAATGCAGTCGTTGTTTTATCTCAATCTTTTAAGCCTCATTTTAGCTTTTCATAGACGTTTATTTAGTCCGATTTTATTTATTTGTCAATAATGATTACATTCAAGCTCTAAGGCACTGAAATTACATTATTTGATTTTAATCCGGATGTATCTTAAAATATTTTTTCTTTAACTTTATTTCTTTAAAAGAGTAAAGTCTTACCAAAATAAGTGCTAAACATGTTAAAAAACCTAATAGGACAACATTGACCTTATAACCAGTATGCAATTGACATGTTATTAAATTCAAACAATATTATTATAACTCCACATATTTTTGTACAAAAAACATAGCTATCCTTAACATTCAATATCGCAATTCCATCATCAAAATGACCAATTTGCTGCAAACAATGCATCAAAATATAAATGTAATATGTTAAGCGAGAAAACTACTTTAACTTCGACTATAACAATCTTACACAATTGTCTCCCCTGATAAAGACATAAATGTAAAGGTACCTTATGATAAGATCTTAACAAATAAGAAATGTTCAAATGTTTGAATGTCAAAGAAACCATTTTTTCTAAATTTCTAAATGAATATAAATGAATATAATAATATTTTTTACACGATAAAATAATTTCAGTGTTGCAAATCAAACCTTAAGTACATATTTTTTTTCAGTTACAGAAAATCGTAATTTCTCATTTTCATATATTTCAATTAAAATAAAACGCAATAAACATATATCACATCCCTTTTCATTTGTACCTGTGACATCATTTTCTAACGTTTGTCGAATTCATTTGGAGTATTTTTTTATTTTTAACTGTAGTCTGATTTTAAAATATCAGACAGATTTTGATTTAAATTATGATGAAATAGTGATTAATCAATTAACGCAACCCCCACACGACCAAGTAACACAGGACCACCTGTAATGAGCCCAGTAGGACCCAAATTAAAACAGGACAAGGTACAACCATTTTAACAAATTATCTGTATCTCTTGTAAACATTCATGATCAGGTGGTTCTTCTAAGATGTTGAACAGGACACGTTTGATCAAAATAAGTGCTAAACATGTTAAAAAACCAAATAGGACAAAATAAACAAATCATATAATATTGAAAATAGTTATAAATGTATTAAAAAACATTGACATACGCATTGACATACAAACTACTTTAACTAAGACTATAACAATTTAACACAATTGCCACCCTTGATAAAGAAATTTACGTAAAGTTAACTTATGATAAAATCTTAACAAATAAGAAATGTTCAAATGTTTGAATGTCAAAGAAACCATTTTTTTCTAAATCACTAGCAATAACATGTTGACACTTTTATATGTCTCTTGTTTTATTTTCGTATTTCTACAAAACCATCAAAAAAGGTTTAACCTTTAGATAAATGAGTATGATAATACATATTATTACACGATAACATTAATTTCAGTGTTGCACAGAAAGCCGTAATTTCTCATTTTTATATTTTTCAATTAAGATAAAATGCAATAAACATATATCAAATCTCTTTTCTGTTGTATCTGTGGGATTATTTTCAAGTTGGTCAAATTCATTTGGAGATTTTTTACAATGTTTACTTTAGTCAGATTTTCAAATATCAGACAGATTTTGAATTAAATTCTGATGAAATAGTGATTTGTTTTCTCGACATTATACCAGATTGCTTACAAGAGTATTGAAGCAACCAAAGTAAGTACGTATTGCAAAGTAAAGAAACTATTCTTCGACGATGAATGTAAGAAAGCCGTACGTAAACAAAAAACTTCTATTTGAAAATTCAAGCAGTGTCTAACATCCGAAAACCTTAAAATTCATGGACAATTTAGAGCCAAAGCTAGTAGATCAATTCATCAATCTATGCACAAGTCATGAATTTACATATCCGGTTCTAATATTCCTGTTGTTGATGGAGCAAATATATTTGATATTTGTAAAACACATTATTTATTCAACATAAAAAGTCTTACAGCTTTAAATTGATATAAAGTTTTACCTGCTACAGACTAGGGATTATATTCCTCTACTTTATTAAAATTATACCGAAGCTTTATTTAAACAAAGATTATGATTGTATAATTTGTGGTTAAGCTAGGGAATGTATTTACAAATGCTCAATAGTTAACATCACTATGGCCTTCTTTTGCTGTTAAGGCACATTTCGAACATGGCCACTAAAAAGTATTTATGCTGAAGCAGCAGAACCATCCCGTTATCTATGTAGGAAAACTCTCTCTGTTTAATATATGTCTAATGTATAGTCAAATAGAAAAAAAGATCTCCTATTTTTAAACTTAAGTACAGCGACAATATTTTAAACAAACCAAATGGAGTTAGACGTTTCATGTCAAAAACATTTAAATGGACCAAAAATATATTCTCCAAAATGTTGAAGAATGTGTTCCTCTGTGGACTTAAATTCTAAAGAAGTGAATATTAATTTTTTCCAAAATTATAAAACAGTCATCCAATCCTCTTTAAGTTTTTAAAGAATATTTTTCAAAATTCAAAGAAAAACGTGTAAATTTTATTCATTTTAATACGGACAAAAATCCGATTATATCATGATATAGACGATCTTGTTGCGATTTTATCATATATCAAGCCAAAAAAATAACGAAAATAAAGATCAACAAGGCAAATGCAACGTTCACAGTACGCAGCCCCCGACACATCCAAGGCACCACAGCAGGGCACCAAGAAGGCACCAAGCCAAAACCGGGAATTGACATAAAGACGTCAAAAAGAGGAGAGGGACACGTAATGTATGTTATTATAAAAACTAAAACAAACGTGCTTTAATGGTAAAAATGGAAAGGGTAAAAACCGGAGAAAGGGTAGGGCGGTGAGAAAATACAAATAAGGACAATTTAATAAGGTAGACTTCACAAAAAATGCAAACATTCATAACAAGTAACAATACAGATATGTGAAACACGTGATGGAACACAAAAGGGTATTGCCTTGGAACGGTCAGTGGTAGTTACACCACTGGAGAGTTAAAACCGCAAATTTATTTGTCGTTTAGGGCACACACATTTGTTTACTTGGGGACCATATGCCTCTTTTCATGAAATTGCATTTACGTGTCACATTGGAGGTTCTACGATAACCGCCCCATGAACACATCTGCGGATGTTTCTGAATTCATGCTAAATGTTGGATACTGCTTAAGCCGGTGCTAGAGGGCGTAGGCGTTAGTTTGCACTTGACAGTACCGTCCATGAACAGGATCAATCAAAACGAGCCTGCAACATTTTCAATTATGCAGTGTTGGGTTTTAAGTTATTCTTATTTTAGGCGCACCAAACCTATCTTCATCTCAATATGACGCGACAGTGTAAATAAAAATCATCCCCAGTAAGTGAAATTCTAACAGTGGTCATTCTTACATTAAACAAAGTAAATAAAACACATAAATGATCGTGTAAATATGTACAAAAAGGTACAGCCTAATTACCTTTACTCAAGTACTCGATGCCTTAAAGGAAGGCAGAGCAACAAGAAAATCACCTACAAGTATTCGACGAAACAAGACTGAAGACGAACATTAAGACAATATAGTCCCAAAGGGCTTAATGAAAAAACAATATTAACAAGGAAGGGCGGCATTCAATTAACGCAACCCCCACACGAGCAAGTAACACAGGACCATCGGCAAGGAGCCCAGGAGGACCCAAATAAAAAAATCCTGGGTACAACCCTTTTCAACAAATTATCTGTATCTCTTGTAAACCATCATGATCAGGTGTTGAACAGGTCACACTGGAGTAAGACATTCTCATCTTTTGACAGGTGATTATTCCCTAAATGTATAGGTTGAAATGAATATGCAATTGGCGTACATTTTTTCCATGATTACCATGGTCTTGCACAGTTTTGTGATAGATATTACCGAGTAAATATACTTTCACAAAAAAAAAACTCTCTGACTCAATTCCTCCTGATCAACTACTTAAAGGAATTGAAAGTGTATTCTAAAATTTAACTTACTCCTTTTATTACCTTGTACTTATCATTTTGTGTCGCCTTGAAAAAGGCAACAAATACAGTTACTTTTGTCGGCGATATCGATGTCGGCGGCCTCCCCTTAGGCTTGTCAGAAGCATAACTCAGTCACTATAAGTCGGATTGACTCCAAACTCTTCTGCGACAAGGGATTAGCCAGCCTGGTTTTTATGGCGATGTGGTTTACAACAACGAGCCTGCAACATTTTCAATTTTGCCGTGTTGGGCTATCTTTAGGGATTCTGTATTTATCTATTTTTACAAACTTCGTAAGATTTTGGGTCATGGTAATTTTTCTGCTGTTTTTACTAAAATCATTAAACGTTTTATTAAAAGAGGTTATGACCCTACTATTTTAAGACATACTGCATGTTTAGTGTTCAACCCTTTTACAGTTGGACACTACGCTTTCCTCTTTTGATTGCATCTGACGGACCAAGTGGGAGACTCTATGATGGATAGTTCGTAAAGCCCTTTGGGACTGAATTGTCTTAATGTTCGTCTTCTGCCTTGCTTCGTCGGGCCCTTGTAGGTGATTTTCTTGTTGCTCTGTCTTCCTTCAGGACATTGAGTACTTTTGTTATGGTCATTGGGTTTACTTTTATATGTTTCTACATGATCATTTTAGTGTTTTACTTATTTAACCTTTTGTAACCATGACAACTGTTAGAATTTCACTTGGCGGGGATTCATTTTATTTGCACTGTCTCGTTTATAGGAACATGGTGGGGCTAAGAGCGAGGTTTGGTGCACCATTAACCGGTTTAAACTCCCCAGCAGTCATAATTATGCTGCTGACCGTTCCAAGGTGGCGCCCCACTGTGTTCCTCAGATGTATGTCTATGTTGTTTCATACTGTTTTGGTGACACATTTGTTTGTGTCCCTTGTTGTTTTCTCGTCTACGGTAAGTATCATCCCCATCGCCTCTAGTTTTTATTTCTTTGATTAACCCCCCCTTCCCCCGGTCTTATGTCCCCTTCCCCTTTGTGGGCCTATTATTATTTTCTTTGAATTCCTAATCAGTTACAAATTATTTATCATTTAATGATTAACGTGTCGCTGCCCTATCCTTTTTATGTTTGGGGTCCGCCTGGGCTCCTTGCCATTGGTTCTTGTTGCTGGGTCATATGGGGGTTGCGTTCATTGAACGCCGCCTTTCCTTGTTGATCTTGTTTATCATATTTTTTGCGTTCATTGAACGCCGCCTTTACTTGTTGATCTTGTTTTTCATATTTTTTGGTATAATGTTTCTTTCAATAATTTAAAGAGCAGTGCACAAGAGTAGAATAATTTGACATGTAGGTTTTGGAAAGGTAAATAAATATAGAATATAAAGTATGTATAAATGAAGAGAATACATGTAATTATTAAAAACAACTGTTGTGCTTATCTGAATAAAGGGAGACATGATAAGAATTCCATGATGAAATAAAATATGCCGTCACAAAACGTAAACTCTAGCAAAAATTAGCCCATCAATGGCAAGCTCTTGAGAGCAAGTAAGCTATACCTGCACTACAGTAAATGCATTGTGGATGTTTATGTATACGATTAAATTATGACACATTTTCAACAGAAAAACCCCCAAACTATGATACTATGATAAATAAACAGTTTAAAGTATATTAAGATTAGATCCTTAGTTTTTGATAAGGTACTTTGTTATGTAAAACCAAAAATCGTCTCATCTGCAGTTTGAATGATGGAAACATGGTTAATGTAAGTTTAAATTATATGTATGGCAAGGAGCCTAGGCGGACCCCAAACAAAAACAGGACAGGACACAAGACAGAGCACGGACAGGACAAAAAAAAAAGAGTCAAGCTCTTGAACAATATTGATTGTTATGGCCAATATTTAAGTGATTTGGCTTTCAGTTTAATTAATTTGTAAAAGTCTTAGAGTCCGACTGCATATTTATGACCTTTAAAAACGTTTATGCTTGCAAGACTTTAAAACAAACAGAACATGCTCAATCTGTGACCTGTTGCTAGGAAGAAATTAGTCATTATTCTACCAAAGTAAATATTTTTACAACGATGAATAACTAATGCATTGCGTAAATGAAGCCTGAACCGAAGGGTTAGCAAACGAATACAACGACTATCTTAAAGGAAATATATCAACGGTTCGTTGATAGAAAAACGTCTACAATATCGTTTATATGAATATATGATATATATAAAATCTTTTTACTACTTTTGGCTTTCTATCCTTTAGAATTATTTTAGAACTTTTGTAGTAAAAATGTTTATGACGTGATACACAAAATTTTCTAATCATCAAATTTCAATGTATCAAATAATCATTTAGTTACTCCGTCTCAGGAAAAACTACGATTACTGTGTTATTTAGTCTCATAATATAGTTGTAGCATCGCTATATTAATAGTTGTCAATTAACATGCAAAGTATCATTAGTTTAAAATGAAAGTAACACAAGCATGAACCTACGGTGGCACAAAGATAGCATGAGTGTGAATTAATTTATCGTGTACGAACGAGATAGTTAAGCCGTGGGAACGAGATATTATGCCGTTGTAACGAGATGCTATGTCGTGGCCACGAGTTACTTAGTCGTAGGGTTGGATATCGTTCTTCACGAAACGGTCCGATACCGATAACGGTACTGACGAAACGATACGGGTATTTTATCGATACTGATACTGATACTTTTACAATACCACATCAAACCCTTTGCTGCAAGCATAAGAACTGAAGAGATACAACATATAGTGCTAGAAAATAAATATGTTACATTACTGGTCTTTCTGAAATTTCATGCTGTAAAGTATACTTTTCTCAAGTTCCATGTTTTGTTGTTGTGTGTTTACTCTTTTTTACAACATTTACACATGTTAATTGTAAAATACTTTTACTTTTTCATCAAAAGAACATGACATAATTTAAACACAGCAATATATCTTATGCTGGGCAGCAGTCTGCAGCTGAGAAGTCTACAAATTATTGTTTTAATCTTGATATCTCTACATCTGAAAGAATTTAAGACAGTTGGTTATCTATTATTTTCTTACAGCTATTATTATTACTGTGTAGAAATTTTATTCTGATGCTGATATTCTTTTTTAAATCACATTATTGTTTACTGTAATAAATGAAATCACTAGATTGGTTGGCTTACTTTGCAATTTGGAATTACATGAAAGAAATTTCATTAGATGTTTTTTCAAAGTCACTTATGTTTCCAGTCTGTTCTACTACAACAGCACAAACATATTTTCCACCAGTAATTAACTTAGAAATTTGGAAATACATGTATATGCACAGACTGTTTTTACATTTTCATGTTAACCTAATATTAGTCCTTGTAGAAGTCATAAAGCAAATACCCATGCTTTATAAATAATAAGGATTTGATATTTATTAATATTGAATTTACCTTTCAATTTTATACATCTTTTATTTGTCAATAGCATGCACCGTGAACATCTTGCTACAGAAAAAAGGGTATTGTCCTCACCAAATTGCATAATTCCATACTGCTCAAATACGCAAAAATACTAGCCAACATTTGCAAAAAATCCTACAAAACACTATATGAAATATGTTTCAGTGGTGATCTAAATGTGTAATACACACAAGTTGACCTTTGACAGGTGCATAATAGGCTATTCAAAAGAATATGCCTCCCTTCCATGTTGTTACTCTTATCACCATCAAAGAGCCGCCGACATTCACACTTTTTGACTGAAGTTCTGTCAGCATTCTTTTGTTAAGAAAATGTATACATGTTTTATAATAGTTCAGTGTTACACCAAAGACAAAAGGAGGCATATTTTGTTGGAATATTTCGGTCTCATTTATGTTCAAATCGTAATTCACGTGTGGATTTGTACATGTGGTAATGGAAGAAAAGAACCTGGAAACATTAAATATGTATTAATTATGAGTGTTTAGAAACTTAAACTGAAAAAAGGATTTAATTATTTTTTTAAAAGCATTGTTTGAATTAACAATTGTCATATGTTGGATTTACATTGTCATTACGGCAAAAGCTGTGTGCGATGTGTTTGGAAGGACTGTATGCGATGTTCCGATGATTACTCAAGTATTTGATTTGTTTTCTCATTGTTTCTTTGACAGTTAAAACTTACAAACTTTTAGTAAAATCAGTTTAAATAATTATATTTTCCTGCCGAGTACAAAAATATTATTATCTTGAACATAAGCGGCACAATACTTTTACAAAAATATCGCCGCGTCACAAACTTCAAGTTTGCCCCGAAAGCCGTACTCGCCGCATGATAATAGTAATTCATAGTTTGTTTACGTGTTTGTAGGCTATTTTTATTTAAAAATCTTCTTATTTTTTTGAAATGTTGACTATTAAATTATTTTTTTACAAAATTACAAAAGTATCAAATCCAGTACCGGTATTTTACGAAACGGTATATACCGGTTATTTACGAAGTTACTATTCGGTATAGGACCGATACCGGGAACCGGTGTCCAACCCTACTTAGTCGTGACCACGAGAGAATCTTGTAGTGTGCACGAGTAACTATGTCGAGACCCCTAATTACTATGTCGTGTTCACGAGTTACTTAGTCCAGGGAACAAGATAATTAACCAATTAGATAACAATGTGAATTTTTTAAACTTAGACAAATTTCTGTTAACAGTTTTACATGCAACAATAATCTTTGAATATACTGTAGTGTTCACTACATGTCTTTATGATCATAATAGATGTCACATTCTAAGGCCCATGAATCAGACATTTATTTTAATAAAGTTATAGTCCCTTCTTTGGACAATTCTGTAATAGAATTAGCAAATTTGTACGTACAACGACCTGTTATCCTTGTTTATACAATAACCTGAGACGGGATTAGTCCTGGTTTATTTTATTTGGTAGGGACAATGTCCTTGGAAGAAAATAGCCTTTGATGATGTTATAAATCAAGTAACAATGTAACATAACACTTCATGTAAAAACCTTATCTGATGAATGATTTAGAAGGAATAATCCATGATTTATATAACATGGAAATATCATTGCACCTGATCAGTAGATGACACCTAATAATTATGAGGCAATTCGGTCAGAAATCAGGGTCACAATGACAATAAATGTGAAATGATTGATTAATCAATTTCTTGTATAAATGGCTTTTTAACAGGAAGGTGAAGTAGGAGCATCCTTACAATTTAGCACATTTCTAGTAATCATGAAAATTTATATAAACAAGGTTATCTGATTGGTTATTTATTTCTTGCGCACAACTTAACTATCCATCTCGTGGCAATGACTTAGTATCTCGTGGCCACGGCTTAGTAACTCGTGGCCACAATTCAGTAACTCATGGCCATGACATAGTATCTCATATCAACGACTTAATTATCTTGGGCACTGACTTAGTAACTCGTGGCTACGATATGGTATTTCGTGGCCACGACATAGTATCTTGTTCCCACGACTTAACTATTTCGCGGCCACGACTTGGTAACTCGTGGCAACGACATGGTATTTCGTGGCCACAACATAGTTTATCGTTCCAACACTTTACCATCTTGTAGCCACGGATAAGTAACTCGTTGCAACGCCTTAGTAACTCGTGGCCACGACAAAGTATCTCGTGCGCACGAGGTTAACAAAAAGCACACACATCACTTTTGTGCAACATTATGAACCAGTCATTGGATCCAATTTTCTTTAAAATTAATTTCCAGTTTATGAACAAATTTGCACAAACCCTTCCATTTGTAAACGTTGTCGCCTTTATATGTGCTATGTGTTTTAGCCCATCTAAAGCGCTGCCAATTTCGATCCTATTTTGTATTGGTTTCCAATGATTTCCATTTATCGGTATATACTTACTTATTTTTCTAAATCCTTTTTGTCTACCTTAAACTACCATACGAAATTTAAGTACAGGTTTAAGCATAATACCAAAAAATGTGAGTAACTTGTTAAAAAAAACCAGCCAAGATCTTGAATAGAACAATAATGAATGTTATGCCCAATATTTAATTGATATGGCTTACATATTAATATATTAATTAACTTGCTAAAAATTCAGCGTCCGACTGTTTATTTAAGACATTTTAAAAACGTTTATGCTTGTAAGACTTAAAAAGTTTAACGATGTCAACCCCAATCTGTGACAAGTTGCTATGAAGAAATGCAGAATTTAAGCATTTGGTAGCTGAATAGAGATAAATCAATAACCCTTAACGAAAGCTCAACAAGACAATTTGAAAATGTTGCAGGCTCGGTTTGATTGAGTCTGATCATGGAAGGCAATTAAAAAGTGCAAGGTACCGTCTTTGCCACCTAGCACCGGCTTAAGCATAATTCAACATTTAATCATGGTAATTGTGAAATTTTGAATTAAGAAACATCCGCAAATACGTCGGTTATCATGGAATCTTCAAATGTGACACAGTAGTGTCATTCTATGAAAAGCGGTGTTTGGTCTCCAAGTAAAAGAATGCATGTGCCCTAAACGAGAAAACAATGGTCGGAAATAAATCAAATGGAATTTCGAAAGGGTATCAGAGGTTATGAACCCTGCATAGCACAGATATGACGTCAAAAGAAAAATTTAAAAAGCAGAAAACATATCCTGAGGGTGATTTAGGAATATTGGAACCAAAAATTAAAAACTAAAAGTACCACAAACACAACAATAATGTCGTGCTGAACGATCTTTTAGGATCGAAAATATAACATTCTTGATTGAATGTTCGGGGCGACGTTTTACAGCCCCCCACACGGCACAAACAACGCTGATGTGGCGAAAAAATAAGTTTAGGAAGAGATTTTCAAATTGTTTTTACTGCATAACTCTGCATTGGTAAACGAAGTGACTTCAAGAAAATTGACACCTTTGACCTTAGAGGCAGAGGTCTATAATTCATGGCTAAATGTCAAATACTAGTATCCAGGCTCAGGACATTCTAGCCTCAAATAAAAATATTCTAATTTGTTTTTCTACTTAGGTTTTAGAAAAAGAAGCGATTTCAAGGACATAGCTATTTTTGACTTTGAGACATGAACTATAGAACTTTTGTAAAAGACCAAATGTTGATTCTACATGAAAAATGTACTATACGGAAACTTTACTATGTAATTTCCAGGGAGAGAATTTATCAATATTGCCATTTTTTGGCATCCATAATATGTGGCCCTATCATATACTTTAAATGCTATATTTTTTAGCACATAATTGTTGTTTGTTCAAGATTTTAGCTATTCATTTGCTTTTACAGTAAAAAATATCATAATATAACTTATTTTATATATATATTTATAGTTTCATATAGTAATATAACATATTCAGAATAGAAACCAAGGTAATTAGACATTTACACATGTAGATAATGAGATATTTGATAAGCATTTCGAGAAAATGAGTGTCCTAGATTTTCATACATATATTGTTCACAACATCACACATGTTAATAAGGAATATATTTCTGTTTAAAACAAGTCCTAGTAAATATGTCACTTTTTTCATAAAACTATGATACGAATGTAGAACCTCCGAAAAATTGCTTAGAATAGAAAAAAATTCTATGAACACAGAACTATAACAAGAAAATAAAAAGAGAAAGTTTAGATGCTGCCATCAGCTAACGTCACCGAGTCCCATGTCGACGGCGGCCTGGCATACTTTGTTTGTCGGCCAAAGTTGGTACCGCTCCGACGAAGTTGATCTAGTCGTCTTCTGTAGGACCCGGTGAAAAACTTCTTCCATAATTCGGCAGTCGTTCATAAGATTACCGAGAGTGGCAGGGGTCAGCTCCATCCTTAAGCAATGGTAACATACCTCCTGTCCTATCCCGGTGACTGTCTTCTGTATATGCAATTCTGCCCGTCTCAGGAACAAGTGTGTTACTCGAGCTTCTGCCATAATGTTTACCGAAGTCTCGAATATGTTGGAGAAATGGGTGATAATGTCAATTTGTCGTATCTCGTGGCTACAGTCACTTACATTATCGCAAAGTTCGCAATTGGGCTCTAAAATGTCCAACACTGCCCTATATACAATCCTCACTAAGTGTTCGAGGACCATTGCCCTGAACAACATTCCAATGTTGAAACGCCTGATAAAAACCATTTTTAAAGTAACAACAAGTTAAGCACGATAAACAAAAGAAATTGATCTGTATAGTATCCGAATGGATGAATAACTGTGTCGAAAGGCACTATGGAGCAGTATATATAGGCTTAATCTTATTTGCTGTTTTGTCCGAAATGAGTTGTTTATGGATTTGAGTCTAGACTTGATATGTCGTTTCGATAATTTATGTTGACTTAGTTGACACTGTAATGCATTTTACTATATACTTATTCCTGTTGTTAAGAGAAAGTTAATGTCTATATGACTTTGTTTTGCACTGAGTTTATGACAGTTTCGGATATAAGGCTGACAAAATAGTGTCTCGGGATACATCTGCTTTGTTGAGTAATTCGTTGTCCTCCTGACGCATCTCCGACAAGTTTGACACGAGGCTTGTATAGAGTTTTATTCTCGCCTTGTTTAAAAATT
>NW_026851593.1:0-19257 GCF_026571515.1 Ruditapes philippinarum
GTGGAAATTATAGAAAATTTAATTAAAATGATACTAACATTAACCTGTCTTCGTAAGAAAATACTAGCGGAGTAAAAGTTGATTTCGAAACGTTGTGCAAAGAATACGTCGTTTAAGCAGCGTGTCTGATTCCGTTAGGTTAGAGTATTCAAATCCTTTGAAGTAATGGATGAAACGGTAAAATAGGGAAAATAAGTATCACTTAAGAAAGTTCAAAACGGCAAAAATGAAAATGTTGCAGGCTCGGTTTGATTGAGCCTATTCATGGACGGTACTGTCAAGTGCAAACTACCGTCCACTCCCCTATCACCGGCTTCAGCAGAATTAAACATTTAAGGCATCCGTACATTTCAAGGTTTTTGCATATGTATGATACTTAATCCGGAAAATTTCGGAAGAACAAGTATAACATTGTGCCAAGGAATATTTTCACATAAAACTTAAGGCAATATATTTCCAGTATTTGTGAACATTTCATTGAAATAAACTTGGATACCAATCACATTGGAAAGCTATTTTATTATATTGATGTATTATTTTCAGGCGTCGAAAGCTTCATTTACATAATCAATAAGTGTTCTTGCATAGTGAGATGTTCGATAAATTGTACAATAATTAATGATAGTACATGTAATACTTGTCAAAGACAATTGTGTATGCACTCAGTTGAATTAAAGGAGCCTCGTTAGACACATTAAAAAGAATTTAACAAAGAAAAGCAGAATCCTTAAAGAACGCCCAAAAAACGGCCAAATTGTAAATGTTGCAGACTCGGTTCGATAGAGTCTGTTCATGAAAGGTAGTAGTAAATGCAAGCTACCGTCTACGCCACTAGCACCGTCCTAAACAGAATTCAACAAACATATAGTGATGGTGAAACTTTGAATTTAGAAACATCCGCAGATGTGTTCATACAGCGGTTATCATGGAACCTTCAATGTGACACGTTAGTGCAGTGAGAAAGGGCAGAATATTTGCTTTATATTTTTTAAGAATGGATTTGGAGCATCCAACGCTGAAGAAAATAGTGTTGAATGTGTAATACTTTGTAACAAAGGTAGCAATGGCATTTTGACTTCTTTACAAAATGCATGATCATTATAACTCACATGAAGCAAAAGATGGTTCAGCGATATGTCCAATGAACATGTTTTTTTTGGGAAACTGTAAGAGAACACCAAATACAAGAAGCTCTTGAAAGAAAAATATATTAATTTTTATAGACCTACTTGCCTTTTTTCTTTATCAGAAACCTTGCTGCAGGTTGCATATGCAACTTTTTTAGATCAAAAGAGAAATCCATTAGACTTCTATTCATCAGCAAACGCGATAGTTCTATTTTTACTAGATTTCTGCCTTTATAACTATCAGTTTCCGCCGCACAAAAATAATAAACTAAGCAAACTAGCAACAAACAATTAGCATAATCTAGCATACAATTTGTTTCATCTATGACTTTATTGAGTTTAGTCATCTTTGAAAAGCTGCAAAAACTATCAACAAATACAATCTTAATATACTCCGATCATCTTCAGTTTTTCTGGAGCATATTTTAAGAGATCAACGAAAATCAACACAGTCTTGGAAAGTTGTTGCAACAAATTCTAAAGTTGTTTGAGAACCACTTAATTCGCTTTGTCTTTTCTCGTGAACGCTCGATCAATATTGTCGTCTGCTTTGGGGGTTTCTTTTGAACAAATTATTTCTCACCATAAAACAGGGCATCATTTTGATACAGACGTTTTCATCTTAATAAGAAAACCCCAGCATTTTGTCTGTCAGGGAATAAATTTATGATTGTAAAGATTCAAGTATTCGTTGTGGTTAAAACACAATTCATTTACATACGAAGTGTTTATTTGGCACATGGTATATAGTTTGGGCGAAATTTGTCACGTGTTTTTAGACACGGCTGCAGTGTTTTAGTCTGTATAAAGGGCGTGTAAAAATTGAATTCAAAAACATGATGTTCAAAAAATGATTGTAGAATACTCACAAAGGAATAAGTACTCTGTTTGCTTTTATTTGTCGAAAAGACATTACAACAAATCAACTTGGTCAACGAATGGGTTCTTTTTGGGGTTTTGCTGTTGTCGTTTCATTTGATTTGATTTTCCTATCGTAGCCAATAGAATCATTGATCCTTGTTTTAAATATTAATAAGCTTTATTATTCAATTTTTGAAAGAATGAAAGAATCAATCATTGCATATGAACATTTTAAAGATAATCTAATTGCTAATGCATATAACAAAAGAAAGATGTCGATAAAGATATGTCAGCTATATTATAATATTGTAATATCAATGGGTTTATAGTTTTACTGTCATGGAATCAGGACATTGTAAAATGATACATGTAGTAGATCCAAATAAAATGGCAAACAAAACTCCCAGACTATAAATTTATAACTATATGATATATATCATTCCCAGACTATTTATAACTATATGATATATATCATTCACAGACTGACGTAAAGCCAATACGTGTTATGACATATCTAATTCTAGACTTATAAATCAATTCTATTTTTATAATATTAATCTGATCGTCTCGGAATCACATACTAGTAGGTTATGATCCCTTAACTTGCTGAATTTCTGTAATCGTTTGACTCTGCTATTCACTGATATGGCTTGCACTCATCAGTTATGTCTTGAAATCTTCATATGCCATATAAATGTCATCACAATATGCCGTTAATGTCTTAAATGACATCAAAGTTTTAAACAATATGACAGCAAATGTCTTTCAAATTTAATACTAAATCATTATATTTATTGAGACTTTAAAATTGATTGTTCATTTGAATACGCTTTTATGTATCTCAGAAAAGACAGGGCTTGCATAAAATAGCATTGGCTTCTTGCGTATTTTGAAGAGATAAATTTATGAGTGTAAAAGCCAAAAGAAATGAAAATTATTTTCGATTTAAGTGAAGACATGCCCAAATTTCAAGGTATTACTTTCATGGACACAAAAAATTAAGTCCTCCAAACAGACCAGGTCCTCCAAAACAGACAACAGTGTTTGAGAACTTAATAAATGTGTGGTTTCAATGCGACAAATCATAAACAATTTAACTACGTAAGATATATGACAGGTCCAGACAGAAGGTCTGACATATCCGGAAATGAACAAGATTAAATTGACCAAATAAAGTTTGACCACACAAAGCAACTGATTAAAGGTATACATGTTGGGATAGGAAACAAAAACATCATCAAATTGCTATTTTACATATGCAAGTTTACTTATTCCTATAAAATGCAATCTGTATTCAATACTAATACATGTATTAACGTGTTTTCTTAAAATCACAACATTAGTTATGATCTCTTGGACAGGGAAAAAAGAGGCGATCTGTCTTTATAATGGAACTACATATTACGTGAATACACTTGTTTCCCAGACCGACTTTATCTAATGATTAAGAATCCCACATAAATCATGTTGCTGAGGTCAACTATAAATAATAGTGTATATACCTCTAGGGAAATTATTGTCTTTTAGACTGACATAATTTAACTGGTAAAATTTAACTGAAATAATCAAGTTGATTTAGAAAATGTTCCCAAATATGGCCGATAACAGACATACATCCATTTATCCACTCTTAGGGATACCAAAGCTTTTTTCAATTCACATTTATTGTTATAGGCATTGTGATGTTTCCAGCATCTGTTGCAACAGAAAATTAAAAGAAAATAACTGGAAACCGAGCCTTCTTTTTCGGGGCTGCCAAGAAAGCATATAGGTTATATTTAGACAAAACGTCTTTATTACCAATATTTTTATCATGTATTATTACGTTGGTCATTAAATGTATCCAGTCAATGCATATCAAATTACATTAAAACGTTGTTACGTTGTATGGAAAGGTGTGATTACTTGATTGCGCATATCAACCTTAATAAACAGCTAGAAAAAAAAATAAAAATGTCATCTGACAGCATGATACATAAAAGGTGTTACAGTGTTCAAAGACTGAAATATATATCAAAATGCAATTTTCCAAACGATTATTTTGATGGTATTAAAGAAAAAGGGTTGGGGACATATATTTTATTTAAATTCTCTGCTGACTAAATGTTTCATTACGCACGTCTAATTGTGATTTTGCTTCTCTCTCCTGGGACAAATTATATGTATTCACATGACCTTCTAACTAAAGAAAAAGTGTTATTATATCGTTCAACAATCCCATTTGTCTATTGCTCCTATTTAGTGATCGTCGATTGTGATAGGCTATGGCATTGAAGAAAATTTAGTCCAGTTTTCAATGGCAGAACAGTTTTACTAAAAATACTTTGCACACTCAGAACTTAGGAGAAATTGCTATAAAGAAACGAAATTGAAAACAGAAATATGTTCCGAATAAATTCAGGCATGAAAGCATAGAATTATAGCCTCGTTTTCATTGCATTCTTATATTTTCTTGAAAGGACAATATGCATCAGAGACAAACAAATTTTTTAGAAAGGGCAAACGTTGAAATAATAGTTTAGAAACATGTTATATGAAAGTATGTGTCATTGAAGTAGCAAAATGTAAACCATATAATATTTTTTACTTTCATACAATATACTAAATCACTATTACTGTTCTTATTGCTTAAAAAGCAACAGAAGCAAACTTTGGTTCAAGTAGAGTAATATTTTGGAAACTATAACTGGACAGAAAGTAAAAAACTTTTGAGACATAAACAAAAACATTTATCGGGCACAGCGGACCTTTAAACAACGGTGTTAAGTGGATGAAGTACATGTTTTATGTCCCGTTATAACTTTCGAGGTATTCTTAAGGTTTTTTCCCCGACATTGTTACGTTTCTAACGAATATGAACATTCAACGATATCAAATATACAAATAAAAAAGTGGCGGCATGGCCGAGTGGTTAACGCCTCGGACTAGTAACCTAATGATCGCTAGCTGCAATACGTTTAAACCTTGACAAGGGCAATTCGTTGTTTCCTTCTTTACACTTATTACTGGTTGGTTCCAGGAACGGATTCGATAGCGTGTTTATAAGCTAATAGCATCCTACACAATCGAACTAAAATATATTCTGTATAAACCAAATAAAAATGTTATTTCTATGCATTTATTGCTTTCTTAAAAACTTTCTTAAAGATGCAGGTTGCAAAAAAAGCGGGATAAATGTTATGTGTGTATTCGTATGATCTGTTTTCAAACGTTGACTAGGATCAGCATTCATTCAGGAGGAAAGAACATAACTGGTGCAATAAAATTTAAAGTAAAATTTAAGGCATATAAACAACGTATGAGGTGAGAAAGCGGACAAGAACTTATACCAAACAGTTTTAAAAATCATAAATTTTATTGCAATATGAAAAAGAAAAAAATCTGAAAAAATACGGTACTCTCTAAACAGAAATTAATTTTCTTATTCTCATTTAAGAAAATTACATTGTTTGAAAATACAACGTACATGTATGCTGATATAACAAGCTTTCGAGCTGTGTTAATTTATTCCGAATATCGACACGTGTATTTCTAAACGGCCATCTTTGAAAATGTGAAATACAGTCCAACCTTGAATATTCGAATTGCCGGAGACTGAAAAATTTACATCGAATAATTCATGGGTTCGAATAATCGAAATGGGAATATAGTAGAAATCTAATAGGCGACAACTACTCAACTTTGATCTACTTCGGATATTGCCGGATATTCGAATAAAGGGAAGTCGAATTACAGGGGTCGGACTGTAATAATAATCGAGAAGTTTTCTAATCAGAAGGATTTTTTTTATGATCTGTGAAATACTTCAAGAAACATTAGTCTATGGAATTATTGGCGAGTTTGCTTTCCTCACAAAAGTTGGCCATTATCGTGTCGTGTTATCAATATTAATCCTTCAGTAATATTACAAACCGACATTACGGTAGAGGATAACAAGAACATATCGCGTGAGCAATTCTCATTTTTCGAGACGTCTTACAAAATTCCATCAACAATTCTTGTATTTTAGCTCAGACAAGAAAAATAGATATTGATGTAAAGAGAAGAGTAAATTTGGGGAAAAAATGCTACGAGACTTGGATTTTCAGATTATTATGAATGATATGTATATAGACCGTTTATGAAGTAACATTTCTAAAATGGCGAGATCACTGGTGACTATTACAATAAATCAAAATTACAAAAGTCTCGATGCCACTTCAAAAGCTGTTGTTAAATTCCAATACAGCTTGTGCTTCCATCATTGCAACAGCATTTCAGTTGATTACATAAAGTTTATTTTTTCATGTGATATTTACAAATTTCTCTGCGACTGGAGCTGCAATGATGGGAATACACGCTGTATTGAAATTTAACAAAAGCTTAACCGACTTAAGATGTGTCCAACTTTTATGGATTAAAAAGTACTAGTATTAGAGGCAAGTAAGACAAGAGCGTGTATATCTAAGCGATTAAAGATATTGTTATTACTTAAAACCGACGAAAACATCTCAGATGTGCTAGAGTTGTTAGATACTCTTTTGGTTAGTAAAGGATATATCATCCTGATTCAAAAATGAATTATACTGCATACATTTTAATCTGTATGAAGATACATGTATAAAAATATTACATGTAACAATTTCAGTAAATAACATTGCAAGGTATAAGGTAATAAACTGTAAATTCAGGGAAAGTCGTTTTCAAGAATTACGATTTGGAGAAAAATGTCAATAGAGCAAGAATTTATATCAATTTAAATCTTAATGAAATTTCACACTAATACTAAGCTTCATCTGTTTTTGTAACAAAATTCATAGCACAGTTACCGAAACGTTGTACGAAGAACAGAGGGCAATACCAGCGTGTCAGGTCCCTTTGACAAAACGGGCAGGGAGCTCAAAACCTACATAGCGCAGTAAAAACTGTTTTTGAAACATTGTGCAAAGAATACGTTTTAGCAGCGAGTCAGATACCGCTGAGGAGATAAGTAGAGTGTTCAAACCCTTTGAAGCAATGAATGAAACGGTAAAATAGAAGAAAAACAATAACAATCCCTCAAGAAACTTCAACACGTCAAAATTGAAAATATCACAGGCTCGGTTTAATTGAGCCAGTTCATGGAAGATACTGTCGAGTGTAAACTAGTGTTCACACACCCTGGTACCGGCTTAAGCAGAATTCAACATTTAAGACATCCGCATGTTTTAAGTTGTTGGCATATGTATGATACTTATTCCGAAAACATTAAGAGAACATTTACAGCCAGTTTTGTGCCAAGAAATATTTTCACATAAAACTTAAGGCTATATATTTCCAGTATTTGTGAACATTTCATTGAAATAAACTTGGATACCAATCACATTGGAAAGCTATTTTATTATATTGGTGAATTATTTTTAGGCGTCGAAAGCTTCATTTACATAATCAATGAGTGTGCTTGCACAGTGAGATGCTCGATAAATTGTGCAGCAATTAATGATAGTACATGAAATGCTTGTCAAGGACAATTGTGCACTCACAGTTGAATTAAAGGAGCCTCGTTAAAGGCACATTAAAAAATTTAACAAAGAAAAGCAAAAACCTTAAAGAACGCACAAAAACGGCCAAATTGAAAGTGTTGCAGGCTCGGTTTGATAGAGCCTGTTCATGAAAAGTAGTGGTAAATGCAAGCTACCGTCTACGCCCGCTAGCACGGCTTAAGAGAATTCAACAAACATAGTAATAGTAGAATTTTAATTTTGAATTTAGAAACATCCGCAGATGTGTTCATACTGCGGTTAACATGAAACCTTCAATGTGACACGTTAGTGCAGTGAGAAAGGGCAGAACATGCTTTATATTTTTTTAAGAATGAATTCAGAGCATTCAACATAGGTTATCACTTGAAGAAAATAGTGTTGAATATGTAATACTTTGTTAAAAGGTGGCAATGGCATTTTTACTTCTTTACAAAATACAAGATCATTGTAACTGGACTAATTGCAAAATAACGCACCGGAAGCAAACGATGGCTCAGCTGTATGTCCAATGAATATTCGTTGGACACTGTAAGAGAACACCATATATAATAAGCTTTTGAAAGAAAGAAAAATAGTATTATAGAGTAAGCGTGCCTTTTTTGTGATCAGAAATCTTGCTGCAGGTTGCAAAGCAACTGTTTTAGATAAAAAGATTACATAAGATTTCTTTTCATCAGCAAACAAAATACTTTTGTATTATTCTTTTCATTGGCTGCCCCGCACAAAAAATAACTGCTCAATCTAGCATCTATGAATTTATTCATGTTTGAAAAAGTTGCAAAATCTATCAACAAATACTATCTCAATATACTCCGATCACCCTCAGTTTTTCTGGAGCACATTTTAAGAGATCAGCGAAAATCAACACAGTCTTGGAATGTTGTTGCCACAAATTCTAAAAGTTGTTTGAGATCCACTTAATTCGCTTTGTCTTTTCTCGTGAACGCTCGATCAATATTGTCGTCTGCTTTGGGGGTTTCTTTTGAACAAATTATTTCTCACCATAAAACAGGGCATCATTTTGATACAGACGTTTTCATCTTAATAAGAAAACCCCAGCATTTTGTCTGTCAGGGAATAAATCTATGACAGTAATGTTTCAAGTATCCGTTGTGGTTAAAACATCATTCATTATGATACAAGGTCTTCAAAGTCACAGCTATATCGCTTTAGTCTGTATAAATGGTGTGTCAAAAAATAAATCATTTATTGAATTCAGATACAAAATTTTCCAAAAATATTGTAGAATACGCACAAAAGAATTTATAAGTACTCTGGTCAAAAAGAAATAACAACAAATCAACTCATTCAAGTAAAGTGAACGGATGGGGTCTTTGTTGCGTTTTGCTGTTGTTGTCGTTTGCTTTGTTTTGTTTTTATTTTATTTTCCTTTCGTAGTCGATTGTTGTTTAAAATAGTTACATGCTTTATGATTCAATTTTTGCACCAAGAAAATAGCATAGGATTACTTTAAAGATAATCTAAATGTAAATATGTCTATAACAAAGAAAATATGCCAACAAAATCATGCTTATTCTAAGATATATTTCCTACCATCAATTAAAGATAATACTACAAATATTCTAAATAAAATATGTTTATACCAAACCAAAGATAATTCCGAAAATATTTAAAATACATCCGCTGTATTTGTACTATGAATGGGTCTGATAGCTTGACTGTCCTGGAATCAGGACATTGCAAAATGTTACACATTGTAGATCCCAATAAAATGACGAACAAAAATCCCAGACTATAAATTTATAACTGTATGATATATATCATTCATAGACTGACGTGAAGCCAATATGTGTTATGACATATCTAATTCTAGACTTATAAATCAATTCTATTTTTAAAATATTAATGGAAACTGTTCTCTGATCTTTTCGGTATCACAAAGGTTATGACCCCTCAACTTGCTGAATTTCTGTATTGGACTGACTCTGCTATTCACTGATATGGCTGGCACTCATCAGATATGTCTTGAAATCTTCATATGCCATAAATGTCATCACAATATGCCGTTAATGTCTTAAATGACATCAAAGTTTTAAACAGTATGACAGCAAATGTCTTTTAAATTTAATACTAAATCATTTTATTTTTTGAAACTTTAGAATTGATTTTCAGTTGAATACTCTTAAAGACAGGGCTTGCATAAAATAGCATCGGCTTCTTGCCTATTTTGAAGAGATACATTTATGAGTGTAAAAGCCAAAAGAAATGAAAATATTTTCGATTTAAGTGGACATGCCCAAATTTCAAGGTATTACTGTCATGGACACAAGTCCTCCAAAACAGACCAGGTCCTCCAAAACAGACTTCAGTGTTTGAGTACTTAATAAAAGTGTGGTTTCAATGCGACAAATCAGGGTAAACAATTTAACTACTTTAGATATATGACAGGTCCAGACAGAAGGTTCAACATATCCGGAAATGAAGAAGATCAAATTGATCAAATAAAGTTTAATCACACAATGCAACTGATTAAATGTATACATGTTGGGATAGGAAACAAAAACATCATCCAATTGCTATTTTATATATGAAAGCTTACTTGTTCCTGTAAAATGCAAAAGTTAATTATTTGAGAAAGATGTTAAATACTAATACATGTACATGTATTAACATGTATTCTTAAATGCCGCAAAAAGCTAAATACAGGGGGAAAAAGAGGCGATCTGTCTTTATAATGGAACCACATGTCACGTGAATACACTTGTTTCCCAGACCGATTTTATCTAATGATTAAGAACCCCCCATAAATCATCTTGTTGAGGTCAACTATAAGTCTATAAATAATGGTGTATATTCCTCTGGGGAAATTATTGTCTTTTAGAGACTGACATCATTTAACTGGTAAAATTTAACTAAAATAATCAAGTTGATTTAAAAAATGTTCCCAAAAATGGCCGATAACAGACATACGTCCATTTATCCACTCTTAGGGATACCAAGTCTTATTTTTTTTTCAATTCACATTTATTGTTATAGGCATAGTGATGTTTCCAGCATCTGTCGCAACAGAAAATTAAAAGAAAATAACTGGAAACCGAGCCTTCTTTATCGGGGCTGCCAAGAAAGCATATAGGTTATATTTAGGCAAAACGTCTTTATTACCAATATTTTTATCATGTATTATTACGTTAGTCTTTAAAAGTATACAGTCAGTGCATATCAAATTACATAAAAACGTGGTTACGTTGTATGGAAAGATGTAATTACTTGATGGCGCATATCAACCTTAATAAACAGCTAGAAAAAAATGTCATTTGACAGCATGATACTTAAAAGGTGATACAATGTTCAAAGACTGAAATATATATCACAATGCAAATTTCCAAACGATTATTTTGACTTCTATTTCAGTTTAAATGCCAGACAAATTTACTGCTTTGAACAAATATCAAAATGCAATATACATAGAAATAAAAATGGTATTAAAGAAAAAGCGTTGGGGACATATTTATTTTATTTCCATTCTCTTTTGTCTAAATGTTTCATTACGCGCGTCTGGATGTGTGTTTTTGGATTTTTTTTTCTCCTGAAACAAATTATATGTATTCAAATGACCAGAAAACTAAAGAAAGGTGTGTTATTATATCGTTCAACAATCCCATTTGTCTATTGATATTATTAAGTGATCGTCCATTGTCTTAATGATAGGCTATGGCATTGAAGTAAAATAGTCCAGTTTTTAATGGCAGGACAGTTTTACTAAAATCCACACTTTGCATACTCAGAACTTAGTAGAAAATTCTATAAAAAAGAAACTAAAATAAGAAATATTCTCAAACTAGAAATATGCTCAGGCATGAAAGCATACAATTATTGCCTCGTTTTCATTGCATTCCAATCAATTCAGTCTTAGAGTTTCTTCAAAGCACAATATGCCTCAGAGATGAGTAATTATTTCAACTTTCTAGAAAAGGCAAAAATGAGTTTGTTACGTTGAAAAGATGGATTTGAAGCATGCTGGATGCTTATTACCTGAAAAAAACTTTGTCATAGATGTAGCGAAATGTATACATAGAGATACATAAAGAATCCTTAAAGAACGCCCAAAACGAAAATGATGAAAAATTTCAACGCTCGGTTAGATTGAGCTTGTAACACGTGCATTTATGTACGGCTTCCTTTTTGATCAATAGGTATGATTTTTTCCCCAATGTGATAATGTGAAACAATAGTAATCGAGAAGTTTCCTTATAGTAAGGATATTTTTATGACCTGTGAAATACTTCAAGAAACATTAGTCAATGGAATTATTGGCGAGTTTGCTTTTCTCACTAAAGTTTTGGCCATTATCGTGTCGTGTATTCGATATTAATCCTTCAGTTATATTACAAACCAACATTACGGTAGAGGATAACAAGAACACATCGCGTGAGCAGAGCTCATTCTTCTAGACGTATAGTCTTACAAAAATCCATCAACAATTCTGGTATTTTAGCTAAGACAAGAAAAATAGATTCTGATGTAAATTTGTTACACCCTAACCGTCGCAATGAGATAAAAGCATTAATATTTAAAGAGAAGAGTAAATTTGGGGGAAAATGCTACGAGTCTTGGATTTTCAGATAATTATGAATGATATGTATAGACCGTTTATGAAGTAACATTTCTAAAATGGCGAGATCACCGGAGACTTTTACAATAAATCAAAATTAAAAAGTCACGATGCTAGTTCAAAAGCTGTTGTTAAATTCCAACATTGCAACAGCATTTCAGTTAATTACATAAAGTTTTAAATTTCATATTATATTTACAAAAGTTTCTTGCGTTTGGAGTTGCAGTGATTGGAACATATGCTGTATTAAAATTTAACAACAGCTGAACCGACTGAGTTGTGTCCAACTTTTATGGATTAAAAAGTAAAAGAGACAAGAAAGGAAAGAGCTTGTATATCAAAACATATCTTATCCATTTAATAAAAAAATCTAGAGCTGTCAGATACTCTTTTGGTAAGTAATATATATTATCCTGATTCCAAATTAATTAATATACTTTTCGATGTGTATGAAAATATTTAAATATTGCAATTGTAATTTTACAGTAACATTGCAAAGTAATTGGCAATAACTGTAAATTGAGGAAATGTCGTTTTTAAGAATTACGATTTGGAGAAAAATGTCAATAGAGCAAGAATTTATATCAATTAAAATCTTAATGAAAGTTTACACTAATACTACGGTCTGCTTGTATTTGAACAGGTAACAAAATTCATAGCACACTGCTTAGAAACTTGTTTAAGCAGAGGACAATACCAGCGTGTCATACCCCGTTTACAAGACGGACAGTGAGCTTAAAACCTTTGAAGTATCGAATGAAACGGTAATACATTCAATAGTTACGTATTTAATCTTTGGCACAAGTATGTTCCCTTATCCGAAAACTTATTGTTATTTTCTTTCATGCAAGTATATATTTAATTTTGCCATATAGGTAAACATGTAAATATTCGTGTGCCAAAAGAATATGCTCTTATAAAATTCTGGAAAAAGAGATGATCCATCTGAACCAATGAAAGCAATAAAATTACATGAAAATTGTGATTCGGTTTGGAGAAGTCTCTTATGAGAGATGATGTAAAAAATGCAACATCTTTCACGCACGCTAGCACGGCTTTAGCGGTACTCAATTTTCAACACTTAATTTGCTGGAACCAATGATCACGGAGGACCAGAACAATGTAAAAGATCTGAGGTGAAGTACGGAGCAACTGTTTACACGCTGGAAATTATAGAAACTTAAATTTAAATGATACTAACATATACCTGTTTTCGTAAGAAAATACTAGCGCAGTAAAAGTTGTTTTCGAAACGTTGTGCAAAGAATACGTCGTTTAAGCAGCGTGTCCTGATTCGTTTAGGTTAGAGTATTCAAATCATTTGAAGCAATGAATGAAACGTAAATTAGAGAAAAATAAGTATCACTTAAGAAAGTTCAAAAAACGGCAAAAAATTGAAAAATGTTCCAGGCTCGGTTTGATTGAGCCTATTCATGGACGGTACTGTCAAGTGCAAACTACCGTCCACTCCCTATTCCACCGGCTTCAGCAGAATTAAACATTTAAGGCATCCGTACATTTCAAGGTTTTTTTGCATATGTATGATTACTTAATCCGGAAATCTTAAAGAAAAAGTACAGCATTTGTGCTAGGAATATTTTCACATAAAACTTAAGGCTATATATTTCCAGTATTTGTGAACATTTCATTGAAATAAACATGGATACCAATCACATTGGAAAGCTATTTTATTATATTGGTGTATTAATTTGAGGCGTTGAAATCATCATTTACATAATCAATAAGTGTTCTTGCATAGGAGATGCGCTCGGTAAATTGTACAAACCAAATTAATGATAGGACATGTAATACTTGTTTCCTCAATTGAATGAAAGGGGCTTTTTCTAAAAAAGCTGCATTTAAAATATAGATAGAAAACAGAATTCCCTAAAAGAACGCCCAAACGATCCGAAATTGAAAAATGTTGCAGGATCTTTATGGAGCCTGAGTTTCTGAAAGGTAGTGGTAAATGCAGCTTACCGAGTTCACCGCCACGAATGCACGGGCTTAAGCAGAATTCAACAAACATAGTAATATGGTGGGATTTTTAATTTTGAATTGAGAAACATCCGCAGATGTGTTCATACTGCGGTTAACATGGAACATTCAATGTGACACGTTAGTGCAGTGAGAAAGGGCAGGGCATTTGCTTTATATTTTTTAAGAATGGAGTTAAAGCATTCAACGGTGATTATCACTTGAAGGAAATAGAATAGTTGAATGTGAAATCCTTTGTAATAAAGGTAGCAATGACACTTTCACTTCTTTACAAAATACAAGATCACAAGAACTGGACTACTTGCAAAAAAGAAAAAGCACAGGAAGCAAAAGATGGCTTAGCTGTATGTCCAATGAACATATTTTTGAAATTGTAAGAGAACACCAAATATAAGAAGCTCTTGAAAGAAAAATATATTAGTTTTAAAGACATACTTGCCTTTTTTTCTTTATCAGAAACCTTGCTGCAGGTTGCATAGGCATCTGTTTTAGATATAAAAAAGAACCCATTAGACTTCTATTCATCAGCAAACACGATAGTTTTATATTTACTAGATTTTGCCTATATAACTATTAGTTTCCGCCGCACAAAAATAGTAAACTAAGCAAACTAGCAACAAACAATTAGCATAATCTAGCATACAATTTGCTTCATCTTTGACTTTATTTGAAAAGCTGCAAAAACTATCAACAAATACAATCTTTATATACTCCGATCATCTTCAGTTTTTCTGGAGCATATTTTCAGAGATCAGCGAAAATCAACACAGTCTATAAAGTTGTTGCAACAAATTCTAAAAGTTGTTTGAGAGCCACTTTATTCGCTTTGTCTTTTCTCGTGAACGCTCGATCAATATTGTCGTCTGCTTTGGGGGTTTCTTTTGAACAAATTATTTCTCACCATAAAACAGGGCATCATTTTGATACAGACGTTTTCATCTTAATAAGAAAACCCCAGCATTTTGTCTGTCAGGGAATAAATTTATGATTGTAAAGATTCAAGTATTCGTTGTGGTTAAAACACAATTCATTTACATACGAAGTGTTTATTTGGCACATGGTATATAGTTTGGGCGTAATCAGTCACTTGTTTTAGTACAGCTGAATTGTTTAAGTCTGTTTAAAGGGCGTGTGAAAATGTTTAATCATTTATTAAATTCAGATACATAATGTTCCAAAAATGATTGAAGAATAGTCACAAAGGAATAAGTACTCTGGTTGCTTTTAATTGTCGAAAAGAAATTACAACAAATCAACTTGGTCAACGAATTGGTTCTTTGTGGGGGGTTTGCTGTTGTTGTCGTTTGATTTGTTTTTATTTTCCTATCGTAGCCAATAGTATCATTGATTGTTGTTTAAAATATTAGTAAGCTTTATTATTCAATTATTGAAAGAATGAAAGAATCAAACATTGTATATGAACATTTTAAAGATAATCTAATTGCTAATGCATATAACAAAGAAAAGATATCGATAAAGATATGTCGGCTATAGTATAATGTTGTAATATCAATGGGTCTAAAAGTTTGACTGTCCTGGAATCAGGACATTGTAAAATGATACATGTAGTAGATCCGAATAAAATGACAAACAAAAATCCCAGACTATAAATTTATAACTGTATGATATATATATAATTTACAGACTATTTATAACTATATGATATATATCACTCACAGACCGACGTAAAGCCAATACGTGTTATGATATATCTAATTCTTGACTTATAAATCAATTCTATTTTTATAATATTAATCTGATCGTCTCGGTAGGTAATGACCTAGCTGAATTTCTGTATTGGATTGACTCTGCTATTCACTGATATGGCTGGCACTCATCAGATATGTCTTGAAATCTTCATATGCCATAAATGTCATCACAATATGTCGTCAATGTCTTAAATGACATCAAAGTTTTAAACAGTATGACAGCTGTCTTTTAAATTTAATACTAAATCATTTATTTTATTTATTGAGACTTTAAAATTGATTTTTCATTTGAATACGCTTTTATGTATCTCAGAAAAAACAGGGCTTGCATAAAATAGCATTGGATTCTTGCGAATTTGAACGAGATAAATATATGAATTTAAAAGCCAAAAGAAATGAAAATATTCTCCATTAAAGAGAAGACATGTTTAAATTTCAAAGGTATTACTTTCATGGACACAGGTCCTCCAAAACAGACCAGGTCCTCCAAAACAGACCAGGTCCTCCAAAACATGTATTCTTAAAACTCGAAAAAAAAAGCTAAATAAGCCTACTACTTAACTAGTTATAATCTCTTAGACAGGGGAAAAAAGAGGCATCTGTCTTTATAATGGAACCACATGTCACGTGAATACACGTGTTTTCCAAGACCGATTTTATCTAATGATGAAGAGCCCCCCATAAATCATCTTGTTGAGGTCAACTAAAAATAATTGTATATTCCTCTGGGGAAATTATTGTCTTTTAGAGACTGACATCATTTAACTGGTATAATTTAACTGACATAATCAAGTTGATTTAGAAGATGTTCCCAAAAATATTAACAATATCCTATATACATCCATTCATCCAAAGTCTTATTTTTCCAAAATACATGCTTTCTTATAGGCATAGCTAGGGATGTTTCCAGAATCTGTTGCAACTGGGACCAAAAATAACTATTTAGTCCCAGGTTTCAACAAACAAAATAAAAGAAAATAACTGCATGTCGAGCCTTTCATATGTTTTGTTCTTGTTCTAGACTTTTGGATTTTTCTTTCAGAGATATTTTCATCAAACGATTTGCTTGATGGTGACACTAAGTTCCCAAAATACCAGTCGGTTCTTATCTCAAGTTTGAAGGAAAGGGTCGAGAAGATGCGTTTGACCAAACATAGGGGGCAGTTACACAGGCAGAAAACCAGTTGCACAGCATTATTCAAATATATATTACATAAATTGAATAATAATTTGAATACATTGCTTCTAAAAATAATGACCGACAGCAATTTAAATTATATTTACCCCAAACAGCAAAAATCACACCTATGTGCAATCTTCATGAGGGTGCACCATACTCCAGAATTCGCCCGATTCCTTAAAAAATTAACACTTACACACAGTGCAATCAATGACTTTTTCATAAATGACCAATAAACTAAGTGTCTGTCATACGTTTAGATTTTTCACAAAATTTATCCAAAGTTTCTTACTTGATTGGCGTCAACTGTCAATGGCAGCACACCACACTAAATGAAGCCACAGCTTCGAATGGCCAGGGAGGATTTCATGGATATAGTGACTATTGCGGATTTAAATGACTGGTTGTCTTTAAAATGCATTTTCAGCATGAAATTTGTTTTTGTGACATGTAATATGGTCATTGGCAAATTCGAAAACATGGTTAGAAATCACATGCTGATAATTATTGATGTCAAGGTCGCCATTGTTTGTAAACATTGCTTTTAAACAGCATGCTCGGTGAAAACAAGTAATTTTACAGGGGGGTACAAACTTTCAGCAATAGCAAAAAATCTACAAGGCCAAGCACCTATTTCTTTGTGATATTTTGCATGCATAGGGAGTTGCTAAAGCAGTGACAGAGTTTTTGTAGACCGTATATTTGCAGGTATTTTTTGCCGGAGGGACGAAAAATGTTGTTTTGGGTCTCGGACCACTATAGATTTTCGGCTTTTACGGAATGAATTAGATTTTTTTTAACTGCCTGACTGTTGCACATGGGATGATTTCATTACAGATTTGCAATGGTATGACATATATGTTCTTAACAAAATGTGTTTTCTTTTTCCAGGTTGTGTAGTTTGGGATCAGATTTATCAGACATATTGCTTGTAGGACATTGACGGCAGAAACTTGAAATTTAGTGTGGAGTGCTACCAATGCTTGATTTTTAACTTTTTCACCTCCATTCGGAGAGTCACAAATACATGCAAAGCTACCAAAATGTTATGTTTCGGGTAAAACCCCCAAAATACTGCTCATATCTTCTACATACAAACAATAAATGGAAGTATCGAACGTTTCCAATACCTTCAAAACACCATGTCTGAGTCATTAAAAAGATTGACAGGGCCATCATTCGGATATGTCCCCAGCCCTCTTTGTTCCGCAAACATTGTCATTCGGAGAATCCCGCCAATTATCACAGTCTTTATGCGGAGTTTGATCACAAGGGTGGAATAGTTGTTGCTCACTTATGGCTTAAGGATCAGATGTCAATGTTATAAAACTTCCGAAGTTTTGCAATAAATATTTTTTTTTACATTTTCTTCTATGAAATACATGTACATCTACAAACAAACAAGCGTGATTTTATCACTCTTAAAAAGTGTCTGTGAGAAAGAGATGCGTCTTTTTCCCCACATTGCTAATATAGTACCGAAAAAGAAAAATTTCAGGAAACCATTTTCTGACAGCCTTTTTACAAAGAATTATGGATAATACCTATTTTGTTAAACAAATGCGTGAGTATTTTCATTATTCGTCGTCTCTATTACTGGTGGGATGTCATTGAAAAACAAGTTTTGTTATTACCTATGACTGACCCGACACTTAGAATAGAGAAAAGCGGAAATGTCCCTGAAGAATGCCAAAACGATAAAATTGAAAATGCACGGAAAAGGCCTTGCTAAGCACTAATCGTAGCAAAATTGGCAAAAACATAGATATATGAATGTGAATTGATTTACAATATCAGAAAATATGAAAGTTTGCAATTACTACATAAGTGTGTATGTTATATTATAAGCATCTACACACATGCAAGATGTATTGATATTTTCACAATGCGCGTAACACTCTTCAATGCAGTGCATCAATTATTGTTATTACATATCTACATTGTTAGAACACAGAAAATGACAAAAACAGTTTTGTTCTAACAAACCTTTGATATAAGTAAAAATTACTTAAAATATAAACATCTAAATGCAGATTTCTCCATCAGATCATCTTCAAACCGCCCACGATGGTTTAACAATCACTCAGACATACATACATATACCTTTTTTCGCATGCATAAAAAGAACTCACCATATCTTTATATCCATTCTACTGGTGTTTCACTTGTATAATCGCCTAACAAAGACATCTTACATAGTAATTTCGGCTGGCGTGAGTCATTTCGTAAAAGAACATTTGTACCATACAAAGTCGATATCCCGATATTTAACGTGATCAAATTCTCTACATGAGAGACGCGGCGTTTA
>NW_026851594.1:0-28111 GCF_026571515.1 Ruditapes philippinarum
AAAATTTGTTATACTTTACTCTTCAAAAAAATAGCATATAAATGTATGACAATAGTTCAAAATCTAAAAGAATGCAAAAAAAACAAAACAATCGTATTAGCACTTGGAGGTCAGTTATCTTTCAGATCTGAAATCGCGCATAATAATTTTATTTCCTTCAAGTTTTGGACTTCCATGAAGTACTGAGTACCGTCATATTTTAATTATTTTGAGCTTGCTTTGAATTTGAAAAGTGAATATTTATTTAGCATCAAAGTCACAATCAACTCTGAAATCTATATACAAATTCACTTAACTAGTGAAGACCTAGATTAAATTGAACTCTGAGCCATTCCTAAGATCGAAACGAGTATTTTATTTATTTTAAAAAGCATAATATATCGTACGAGCATTGAATGCAGAGCGAACTGTAGGATAGATATGCAAGCAAATTACCTCAGTAGCCAGAACTGAGATTGATATTAAAAGTATATTAAAAGTGCGGAAATCGAGCTGGTCTCCTATTTAGAGCCAGTTCAGAGCACAAAAATTTATTCTTAAAAATGGCAAATATCTTGCTTGCAACTAGTTAAAATCGTATGAAATAAGTGTTATTCAGTCAGATATTTCAACTGTTTTCCATTTTTTATATTTTTTTGATTTCTTTATCCGGCTTATGTCTTTTCAATTTACTGCCAAGTCATGTTAAAAACAGTTTTAAGTATCATATATTGATTATTATTATTCAAGTTTCTTTGCAGAATTATTGCGCGCAGCAAAACGGGCATCTTATCTACGTGAACACTGCTGAGGAAAACCTTTTTATCGTTGACATCCTACATAAAACTAAAGGTAACGGAGGGTAAAAATGTTATTTATAAATTATATCGCACGGATTGAAACCGCAGATTAGAATTTATTTAGAAATTTCTATTTTTTCATACATTCAAATATTTATGTACCGGTATTACCACCGTCGCAACACACGGGTACTGCTGATTCCACTGGACTACATTAAAATAACGTCCCGATTACCCTTAGGGTACCGAAGATGATTTGTTACAACTGCAGGGCGGTATAAATGAATCAATTAATAAAATAGATAGATAAATAAGCAAATATATAGACAAATATGTTGATAGATTGATGCGACTGATCATAGACAGTAAGGACGGTGAATAAAGTAAAGTTTTAGCTGCACATAAAAAGGCTTTATTGTATGATCTAAAAATAGCTACAACCTCATTGGTACTAACAGTAGTCATAAAATCATATGCACAGGGTTTAGTGTTATATAAATAGATTGGTACTCATTTTCACTGACCATACATCGTAGACTGTGCGCATTAAACAATAATTGTAAGGTTTTGTTCTTAATGACATATTTCTCGATTAAGATATCATTTCTTTACTTTAATAGTTAAACTGCGATGAGTATAAGCTTTAATTACTTTGTGTATGGAAACCACCATATCGACTATAACTAAACTGGTTCCATATTCAAAGCGCGGCGCATTTGAATACGACAAAGCTTGGAGTCACGTTTGGATTTGTCGAAATATTTTGTAAATCGAGTAGAAAAGGCGATAGTTTTGATTTCAATTTCGTCTGTTGTGTTGTTTATATGAAAGATTAAGTTTTAAATTGTCCATGTTCGTGGAGAATAATATGCACTGTGTCGATAGACAAAAGGATTGTGTAAAACTATTGTAAATGGAATAAGATACAAGGTGATTTGGATCGAAGGTGTGCGGATTTTTTTCAGGACACATTTGTATCATGTGTATTATTATACAAGTAACGATGAAATATGATTTTTGTCTAGCTACTACTCCGTAGATATATATAGGGATCACTTCTCCGTCGTCTGTCTGTCCGTCTGTCTGTCACAAAACTTGTCCGGACTACTCCTCATAAACTACTGGTGCAATTTCATCCAAACTTTACAGGAATGATCAGTACCAAGTCTCGTTGTGCATATTGTCAGCATTTTTTGGTTCAATGATTTTTGTTACAGTTATGACCCTTTAATAATTTTTATTTTTAAAGATTGTCCGGACTACTTTTCTTATACCACTAACGCAATTTCAATGAAACTTTACAGGATTGATCTGTAGCTCAAGTCCTTGCGCATATTGCACGGGTTTTCCGGTTAAATGATTTTTGGCCGAGTTATGGCCCTTTGATAAAGAGGTGTTTTTTTCTGTGTGTTGCCAGATACACAAAAGCATGTCCGGATTACTCCTCATAAACTACTGGTGCAATTTTATCCAAACTTTACAGGAATGATCAGTACCAAGTCTAGTTGTGCACTGTCCGTCTGTCTGTCCGTCTGTCACAAAACTTGTCCTAACATGAAATTGGCCATCATGAGGCGACACATGTGATCACTGATCGCTCTTGTTTTTTCAAAAAGCTTATACATTGTATTAAGATTTTTGACATATATGATAAGTACAAGTTAAATGTTGATGCTGCACATCAAAGACGCCGCCAAGTAATGTGAACAGTCACTAGTAATGTACAAAATCAGAGTTGAAAATCGTTCTCTATTACAGTTGAATATCCGAAGCACTTATTTATTTTTTCTCCATGTTCTTGGTATGTGTCTGAAATTCTGAAATGTTTGTCTGTTGATGTCTGGTCGAAGCAAAATGAATTGGATAACAAGTGCAATTGAAATTATTGGTAAACTTAAGGTGACAACGGAGTCAATTATCACTGAAAATACCTAAAATGAGATTTTTTGCTTAGTAGATTTATCAACCTTTTCTGAACACATTCGTGATTTAATTTTGGAAGCAGTTAGTCCAAAAAAATGTGTTTTAAACGTTTTAAAACGGTAACTGTACCATTTTTTTTATCTGCTATTCGCGTAACCTGTCAATTATCGATAACGCTCCGCCCCCTGTTAAGGCATCAATGAGGGAAATCGGTAGTTCCATATATCCGTGAATTACCGGTCCATACTGGTCCATACTACTCGTAATTCATGTATCGTACAAATACCGTACATCTTTTATGAATATCGGCTACCTTTTTTTGGCATTTTTTATAAAATAAGAAATTGTCGGCCAATGTACGTAACATAATGTATGAAACATAAATAATTAAGCATAGCGGCAAATCGCACGACCACGGGGTTGATTAAAAATATAGTTGCTAAAATATCCATAATGTGTGAAAATAATTTGTCTGTCCCGTTAATCTGATAGATATTACATTGAGTTTATGGACTTTTGTACGGATTCAACGGCTTGCTTTACATTCAACCTCGTTTTCTAACAATGTCAAGTAAAACAACAACAAAAACAGACAACATTTTTTATGTGAACGCCTATATGACTTGTTGTAAGACCATTTAAGATTGTTTAAGGATGATTATTTCTCTATGAATCAATAAAAAAAAGATATTTATATATATTATCAGTGAATGCTTTGAATAAATTGTTCTCCAGTAAATCGAACACAGTACTAATTAATAAACCTGGGACAAAGTATGGAATTTATTGTATATCCCAGTACAAACTGGATCTCTATGCCGTGCATAGATGATTTTCATGATAATATAAGTCATGCAAGAAGGTCAGATCATAATGATCGAGCGATACCGTTTATTTCTATTAAAATATGTGAAGCATTTATATCAATTTGGAGGAAAATAATATATAATATCCCGTTCTTATTTGTACATCTACCATGGCCTTTAAAATACCGTCAGAAGCTCAGTTTTTTTTTTTGTTATTTTAATTCATATTTTAACGGAATTTCATGCACGAATACACAGACAGAGTGACACTGGTATAATATAATAATAATGCTGATGATAATAATAAACTTCAAAAGTGAAACAATTAAATACCCCGCTAGCGGTGCGCAAATACGTTCCATTTTCCCCCACCGAGTGCCTCAAATTTTACCGAAAGTCACGTGACATGTGCGACCGATACCATACGGACAGTAAATCACGTTAAGAATTGAAGAAATTTCGGCTATAAACTGATATTAATCAGCAACTTTTTAATTGGTCAGATGTCACTGGGTCATAAAATGTTGTTAGAGTATGTAACCGCAACCTGTGACCTGCTTTGGTGCGATATTTGTGTATTACATGTATGCAATTATTAAGCGTGAAACGTAGGGGCCGAGAGAGAACAGCCGATTTATGACACTTCATTTGATGCGGGTCGGACTAACTTTGAATCGGCATAACTTTTTTAATAATCAAGCAATTAACATGCGGTTTAAAGCACATGAAAGGGAATTCATTTACGGAGGGAACCGTGTCAGTGATTTTTGTTTGCGCAATCAGCGACTTAATTATCTTTAATTACGTAATATGTATGGTGAAAAAAGTCGCATAAAATGTTTGACGTTAAATAATATTTTTTTGAGAAAAGATAGAAACAATTTGAGACACGGTTCCCCAGATATTATAAGTATAGGCCAATAAAGCAATGCACCTTCTATTTACAAAAACAAATAACTCAGACCTACCCCCTGATCTAATAATAAAGTTATTTGATTACACTGTTATGCCGATCCTTACATATGGGTCAAAAATTTTTGGTTTTGAAAATCTAGATTTACTTGAAAAAATCCATAACGTCTTTATGAGACGAATAACGTCGGCTAGGAAAAGCACCCCAAAATATATGCTCTACGGTGAGCTTGGAAGACATCCGATTTATATTAATGTATATGCTAAAATGATCTCTTTTTGGTCACGTTTAGTGCTTGGAAATGAAAATAAACTATCCGTTAAAATTTACAATTACATGTTAAATCGGAATGATACTGAATTCAAATGGACAAGTAAAATTAAAGAGATTCTCGTCAATGTAGGAAGACCTGATATTTGGCAAAACCAGCAAATTTTAGTGCATAAAATATCCACAAAATTGTACAACAAACTTTAATTGATCAATTTAAACAAAGTTGGTATAATGATCTACAAGCGTCGTATAAAGGTAGAATTTACAGCTCATTTAAAAACACTTTAGAATACGAGACATATTTCAATATACTCCCAAAAGAAAGCTACATAACCTTATTTAGATTTCGTACATGTAATAATCGTTTACCAATTGAAACAGCGCGTTGGGGACGGGGAACCGCTTTTCTAGATAGCACGTGTAGACTCTGTAACTCCGGAGATATAGGCTCGGAGCAACACTATTTACTTAAATGCTCATTCTTTAATACAGAAAGAAACTCCCTCCTACAGCAAACTTATATTTCAGATACCGTCCATTGTTTTGCAAGAATATTATCAAGTAGAAATGAAAATAATCTTTCTAATTTAAGTAAATTTACCGGCATTATTATGTCTAAATTTAACTAGCATAAGTTATGCCATAGAAGAAATAACTGCGTTCCTTTTTCTTTCTTCTTTTTATCTTTATCTAAATGAACGTGTAATCATCTTACAGCACTTAGACATTGTGTATACATTTATAATAGCTACCGTTTTCCGACAAAAGAACTTTACCTTTGTAATAAATCCATGTAAATATTGCACAAACTTATGAATGACATTCTTTTTTGTTGTAAAATTACATGTATTAAGTCCATGATTTTCACGTGCATAGCCCACAAACTCTCCCTACTTAAAGAAACTACATTATTATTATTTTTTTTTTCTCTAGAAATCTTTTAGTTGATCTAAACAGTTCATAGAAAATATATATTTGCGCAAAGCACTCATTGGTAGCAAATATAATTAATCATATCATTATTGTTGTTAATTAAACGTGTTTTATTACGAACTATTTAACATTGCGAATTGTATATGTACTTAGGCTAACGATTTAAGATTACAGGGGCGTACATGTAAGATTATTATTTATTCTCCTTGATAAAGGATGATATTGATTTATATGAATTTAAATTATCTCTATTATTAATCTCACTTAAAAAACACACTTCATTTTATTTTTCTCTCTCTATAATTGTGTAAAGTACAATACATGTAGTATAATTTATGACTTAAAAGTCTCTATATAGCATGCTGATCACATGCAAAATTTTGTCTAATGTATAGGATATTATTTAGTAAATGTATGTGTTTATGTATTACTGTACATTGGAATGTTTTTTTGATGTTTTTCCAAAGGATAACTAGCATAAAAAATGTTAATGAAAACACTCTAGTGTGCTATTGGTCATTACTTTTTTCTTTTCTTTTTTTTTCTCTTGTTTTAACATAGTAATGATTGGAACACATTAACATTAATGTCTCTTTTCCATGATAAGTCAATTAAAAAAGTTTAGTTTTTTTTTCTCTTGTTGTTGTTTTTTTTTTTAATACTTATATAGATAAGAACTATATCATCAGATGAATAATGTTCATATTAAATCTTTATTGAAGGATTCCCCCAAAATTAACATCTTTATCTATAAATGTTACTGAATCTTCATTCTATTTTGAATTAAAACACTATTCATCAGCTGATAAAGTACTATCGGAAGTTTGTTTATAATATTGTATCTGTTTATATAGTATATCCCCATGTTGTATTACCATATACCCTGGGAAAGAAATAAAGAGATATGTTCTGTTCTGTTCGGTTCTGTTTATTTTCCAAAAGTTTGATAACAAAAAAATAAAAAATGACTTTGATATGACGATTTAAAATTTTAGGATTTTTATTAAAAATCAATCATTTACAGAGGCATTTTTTTCAAATATGTTATTTTTTATGATGATCAGCGACATTTAAAGCACAAAGATTAAATAAATAACAATTATTACTAAAATAAGTTGGTTTAAATGACATTTATGTGAGTACAACGGAAAGTGTCTGTTGTCACCTTAAAATAAATTCAAGACAATATGTGCCGTGGATCGTAAGAAGGAAAATCAGCAATCTCTTTCCTCGTAATATCACTTTGAATTCATTAATATCGACAGATTCTGGCATGGATCAAAGGTGAACTGTGGTACGAAATGATTTTAATTAAGATACAGTGAGGTGCTTTTCGTATCATTTGATATTAGTTAAATGTTAAAGACTTGGGAGAAAAGGACAACGTTGACACTGGATATGATTTTCAGATTTAATGGCAGTATATGATGAAAATATCTGAGTGTCTGAATACAACAAAAATAACAAACGCATACATGTATATAATAAATGGGTATTGTCTGAAACAAAATTTCAGACACATAAAACTAAAACTGAGAACTCTTCTTAATAAAAATGAATTGATGTACATGGCTAACCTATTAAAAAATCAATCTAAGTTCTTTAATTTTATTTCTATAGCTTCTTCCAGCTGGGTTGGAATATCTGACATGGATGCAGAGGGATTATGGCAGTGGTAAATAATTTCTTAATGTATTACATGTATTTAGAAAATATCGAATGAGTGTATGCATGAACTAAATGAACTTGTATAATTCGAGTTACTCAAGGAGGTAAATAATTTCTGTTTCACAAAAACTTATATATATCACAAACCATAAAAATGACCTGTTTGCAGTTCTGTTGAAAACATTTTATCTTTCATTAACACCCTTACACAGTAACGTAATACATGCTTACACTTCATATGTCATTTTGAATAGCTGCACAGGTGTGCCATAATTGTCAAGACGTTAATTCTTTAAGCAATTTAAGCTTTATTACCTCTTTTCATTTGGTTGTGCATGTAATATTTTTTAAACGGTATTTCTTCTGAAATCACTTCAAATATTTTAAAATATATATATCTAATAATTGTATGCTACAGCCTTAAAACATAAATATGTTTATACATTTTTGCGTGTACCTTATTTTATGAATAATATGTTCCTTACAAAGAGCCGGAATAGTTCATCAATTTACCTTGATAATGTTTTTATTTTACTCACATAGTGTTCAAATATCCGACAATTCTATGTATGTGTATTGTTGTTTTTGTTTGTTGTTGTTTTTGTTTGTTTGCTTGTTTGTTTGTTTGATTGTTTGTTTGTTTGTTTGTTTTTGTTTTCTTTTCATGCCATATTTCTCTTTACAGATATATAAGAAAATCAATTAAAAATATTTTTTTAAAAATCTTCATTTAGTGCATAAATTAAAGTTGGCTATGTATGCATATTATCTTTATTTTGATGTTACTATGAAATAATACAAAACTGCTATCACTATAGATAAAGTCACAATCTTTACAGGCAGAGCGTCACTGATCAATGGTGATACGTTTAAAAAAAATTCTTTCTGTCTAAACATTGACATACCTTATACCACCGGTGTGGGATTTTACTTTGGAATTCTTTCATGCCAGAACGCGAGACAGCTAGATAACAAAATGTCGGTGGTTCTACTCAGGTGCCGTTAGTGCCTGAAAAAATGCACGGAAGGACACCTGATGGCATCCTCTACCAACGGCAAAGTTTGCTTGAAAGTCGTCAAATGACCTGTCAGTAACCACCCTCCCACCACCTTAAAATATAATATTTTCAAATATAATCAAATTTAACCCCTACCTAGCCAAATATCTTCAATGGATTTGACCATCTGTCTGGAAAAAAACCTTTATCTTGTTTGAAAGAAAATTTCAAAGTTATTACGACAGAATGGCCAATTAAGCAGACCATGGTCTTCACTAGTCGCATGGATTTATATTCAATTGTCATCAGCAGTCTTTGATTTATTGACAGGTACGGTACGTCACAGAAACCAGAATTCACCTACTGGTTCCCAGGGGAACCAGGGGGAGGTCAGCCTGAAGACTGTGGGGTTTATACTGCCCATCATCCGGACTTTAAATGGGATGATTACTCATGTGACCATCACTTTCAACCAATCTGTGAATCAAGGTAACTTTTCGAAGCAAATTTAAGGTTATGTGACAATCATTGCAACCAACTATTCCACACTTTGTTTAGTGCTTTGCCTTCTTATTAACAATTGCATTTTAAACATAATGTTCTTTATCCCAAAAAAGATTCAGCATCATCATGGAAAATGAGTGAAATAATGATAAATGAGACATTACTGTGCTGGTCCACAAGTTTAAAAATGTTGACGATATTTGTTGAAGCCGTTGATTAGTTATTTGCATGCGTATTGTTGTGTTATTAAAGGAATATGTAATTACTTTCTCACGATAAACTTATTGATAAATTATTTACTTTATCCTAAAGACATTTACAATCGATAATATAGCCGCCCTTTTAATTGACTGATTTTGAATAAGTACCGGGTACTTAAAAGGAAACTCGAAAAAACAACAACATTGTGTTGTTCAGAATTTTACATTCATTTGAACATTTTGAATATCAAAATATTCAATACATATTATGCTGCTTATTCTGATTTGTGCGGGAAGTTTACAAGCGTCTAAAAAAGCTTGATTAAGGGTTATAAATGTAAAATTGGTAAAAGGTACTAAAGTGGTTCTGTTTGTTTATTTTGTTTCTTTTTTGTGTTTTTCTTGTGTGTGTGTGTGTGTGTATGTGTGCGTGTGCGTGTACGTGTGTGTTTATTTAATGAAATTTCCGCCAGACGTTCAAATTGCAGTTAAGTAGTAAAACATGAAGTAACCAAAAAGAACTTCTTTTTGTCTTTCAGTACCAATGGCGTTGATTCAATTGTCGGCAAATAAGTAAATGTATGTGAAATATAGCTGTAAAGCAATTAATAAATTATTGAAAAAGCAGAGCATTTGTTTGCTTAATGGAATCAACAAGAAACCGCCCACAGATTAAGGCATGCAATACACCACTTGACTTTTCAACTCCATTTTGTATGACTTTTCGACCCCTAGTGGATTAGGCATGTCGATCATGCTATCATTTTACTCTACTTAAGACGACCATAAAGATACTTTGAGAAATATTTTCACTTTATCTAATTGTGTGAATACGCATATCAAATAAACACCAGTCGCGTGTCATTTTAATTAATCACTTATAGGTAATTAACAGCCGAGTGTGTAAAACATATCATCCTGCCAATCATTAAATTGCTTCTGTGCTAAATAAACACAGTAGCTGCATTTCAAAATTTACGGAGATGTTGTCGTTTGCCATTTTATTACCTTTTCTTAATTTCACAGAACAAAAACATACATATCTTGCTCATGAAATACTTTTTTTACTTATTATAACGCAATTTAGACATTTAGACGTGTTAATGTAAAAAGATGACTTCTAGACCCCTTTATTCTTAGACCCTTTCTACATGAATTTGTTACTTTTAGGGGTAAGAAATTTCGATCCATGTATCATCTTTTTGTATTTTAGAAGGTCATAAAGATACTTCGAAAAATACCTTTAAGCAAACTTTATGGTTAATATTTTTTTCATATATTTATAATTATATTTCATTACAAGATCCAACAAAATACTGAAAGGTAATAAAAAAATAATATTGTTTTCAATATAGATTATGTTTATTTGTTACATACCAGTAATAATATATATCGATGTTTTTTTTTAAGCTGGGACTTAAACAATTCCAAATAAAGTCCTAGACAAAAAGTAAAAAAAAATGTGCATAGAGTGTTTATTCATATTTACAATATTTACAAATATTTAGTTTATGTTTTCGTCTGAAACATGTGTTGTATTGGCGATGAATTTTTACACATTTCTACCTAATAAATGTTATATATTTTAAATAATAAATATTGTTCGTCCTCCCTTTTGCTAATGTTTTATTTTTTATCATTGTTATTATAAAATATCGATTCTTAAAAAGTACAAGAACCCTATGTTCTACCTTTATTTACTTCAATTTATCGTTAGTTCTATGTATTTATGAAAACTAATACTTTTATAAAGAGAAAAGTTTACCTTTACATGAACTTGATATCTCCTTAATATAACCTAATTTTTTACAGCAAAAGCAAATTATTCTGGAATAATGGAATGAGCGAATGTTCTGAAATTTTGCACGAGACCTTTATCAAATGATACATGAAACTTGAAAAAAAACATTGTCGTCATGACAAAAATACAAACTCTTGGATTACTTTTTAACAAATAACTTGTCAGGAATTTTTGTGATAACTGTCCCGGAGTTCGTTGGAAAACTATTGTATACTATAAAACATATCAAATAGGTAGTTTTCGTCTTAAAAAGTAAGTTTTAGGTGCTTAATTAAATTTTAATGATTAAGCTTGTCTTACATGTTGTACTATGTATAAAAAAAAACTAATTCATAGGCCGTTTTCATTACCTCTTGTTTTAAATCTGGCATTTTTGAGTATAATTTCCAAAGTATGTGCCAATTTGCAAGTAATTGACCTGTTTATTTCTGGTCTTCACCTTGCCATACATGATTTCCTAATTGTAATGCAAAATTTTAAACATAAAGCCCCGGTAAACAAATTCATACCCGAATGCCAAATGTTATGGTACTGCCAGTGTGTTTCTTGCGCTAAATCACGGCACGTTGGAGCGTATTTTTTATTATTCAATAAGGTTGTAAATCATAATGAAATGACGTACTCTCATCCTTTGCACAAAAATGAGGATAATTGTCAGACAATATATTAATGTAGTTGTACTTCCCTTATCTAAGGGCTAAATAATTTGTATCATGTTATACCACAATAAAGAAGTATTTATCAAGGTCAATCTTCACACCTATGAATCCAGAAAGTATGATACATGATAAAAATCTCAATTATATATTATATAATGTTGATTTTAAATGTCTGCAAATTTTAAATAGATGAAGATCTACAGTAAAAATTGAATCAGTGGTCACCGATATTCAGCAGTATCATGGGCTAAGCCGCAAAACAAGAATGTCTTAAAACGTAAATGTTGTTCTCAGGTTCACTTGTTTGAAGCAAACACCTTTCTAAATCAGACAATATATACATGTTCTTGTGTTTTCCTTATCTATGAACTAAGTAATTTGTATAATTTTATACCATAATAAAGAAGTATACAACCAGGTAAATCTTCACATCTATGTCTCTAAAATGTACGATATATAATAAAAGCTCTGTTGGCTCTAACTACCGATCTCTCGAACAAATTTCCACGCCCCTCCGGGTTCGAGGACACTAAGTTTGACTATAAATTATGTTATCAATTACAGCAAAAAATAGCAGAGTTGTCTCCACGAAGTTTACATAAGAAAAATACCCATCAAATATCGACAGAAAAAAAAAACGATTTAATGTTAAATGACAATAAATTTTACACGGTATTACTTTTGTACATCTGGATAAGTATATTAAAGGTAATAATGCTCACCTAGTTTAAAGTCGGTTATTTTAAAGATATGACATCGAATTTTGAGTTTTACTTGACTACTTTAATGAGCAAAACTCATCTGCACTATGGAGACTCATATAAGTCACGTGATGCTAGACTGGATATAACAAAGAAAGAAAGGTCAATCATCGGCATGAAACCCAAGGTGACTATAAGTAAATACTTTGTATTGTCATATCATTGTCATATAATTTGCTACGTCTCTATGGCAAAATCTTTTAGACATTCTGTACACGTAGAATACCTTAAGATGATCCACCTCATTAAAGTTTGATATAAGTAGTGCATACTATTTCTTATTTTGCTGCAAACTATTAATATATAATTTGTTTTGCTTCTGCAAACCAATGGGATAGTTATTATAACTTTTTTTATAGAAAGTAACACAAGAAAATATACCATCATAGAAAACAAATAACATATCTTAATTTTAAATATGGCCTTCTAAACAATATATAGAAACATCATAAAACAATAACAATTATTCAATTAGGATTTTGCCCTATCACTTTTTTGACAAACGCTCCTTTAAGATATAAAATATAATTTATACAACATTCATTTACAAATATTTCAACAATATACATGCATAATAAGTATTACAACATCATGACAGAGTTATGATTTGCAAGATATGTTCTTTATACTAATTTTTAAAAGATGTCAGATAATTAGAAGAAGGTATTCTATTCACCAACAAAATGTCCTTTATAATGTATACATGAAGACACTTTGCTGAGTATCGCTTTTAAAGCACATTTTACCACGAAAGCTAATGCTATACATCAATCTATTTTCCAGTCTACAAAAACTGCGTCAGCAAAAATATTTTAGAAGCGAAAGAAAATATCTCTTGAACTAAAATAAACTCAAAAACAAAATTATTATAATCATAAGGATGAGCGTACTACATTTCATAATGCTTTACAACCTTATTAATCTTAATAAAAACGCTAAAACGTGCCGAGATTTTGCACAACAAAAAGACTGGCAGTAACAAAAGTTATATCAAGAACTCTAAGACATTTTTTAGTTATCACAAGAACTCCGTGACATTCAAAAAGTTGTGTATAAATTTGTAAGCCGGGGCTTTATGTTTGTAATTTTGCATTATAATTGGGCAATAATGCATGGCAAGGGTAAAGACCAGAAATAAACAGGTCAATACGTTCGAATAGGCAAATTATTTGTAAATTTAATTCAAAACTACGAGATTTTAAACATGAAGCAATGAAAAATGATCTGGGAATTAGTTTTTGTCAAATAATACAAGACGTAAGGCAAGCTGCTTAATCATTAACGTTTTATTTAGCACCTAAAACTCACCTTTTAAATATGAAAATTACCATTTTTGACGAGTGTTTTTGATATGTATACATAAGTTTTCTGATAAACTACGTGATAGTTATCACAATAACTCCAACCTTCCTGTAACAGTTCCTCCCCCGTGTTGTTGAGGGACTGCAACACAAATGGTCATTATTATGACTGCAGGTGTGACACGTGTAACTGAATATATGCAAGTTCAATGTCACTTAAATTATGAAATATAGAGATATTGTCCAGAGCATAACTCCTACATGTATGGTAGATTTCTAATAAAACTTCATAAAAATGTTCACCACCATAAGAAGCAGATTCACGGGCATGATCAAGATCACTAGGCTAAAGGTTAAGGTGATACTTACATGTTGTTAAAAATGTATGTTCAGAACAAAACTTCTTAATTCATAGGGGCGTTTTAATGTCACGTGACACAAATGTTCACCATTTTGAGTGCATAATCCAGGTCCCTGCTACCAAAGTCAAGGTCACATAAAGAGGTCAAAGTTGGAAGATGTGTACAGGGACAATTTTATAGACATCATTTATTGATGAATTGTAACACAAATGATAAATATTATGACTACAAGTCTGACAAATGTAATTAAGGTTAATATTTTTATTGAATTATATTCATAGCACAGAAATGAGTGACTTCACTTAATGCATGCATACACTCATTCGATATTCTCTAAATACATGTGATACATTAAGAAATTAATTACCACTGCCATAATCCCTCTGCATCCATGTCAGATATACCCAGCTGGAAGAAGCTATAGAAATAAAATTAAAGAACTTAGATTGATTTTTTAATAGGTTAGCCATGTACATCAATTCATTTTTATTAAGAAGAGTTCTCAGTTTTACTATTATGTTTTCAGACAACACCCATTTATTATATATGCGTTTGTTATTTTTGTTGACACTCAGATATTTTCATAATATACTGCCATTAAATCTGAAAATCAAATCCAGTATCAACGTTGTCCCTTTCTCCTAAGTCTTTAACATTTAACTAATATCAAATTATACGAAAAGCACCTCACTGTATCTTAATGACAATCATTTCGTACCACAGTTTACCACAACATCATTCGTAGCTCAAAAATTTATTAATCAAACTAACTCGATACAAATTACGCTGTATGTTAAGGGACACTGCTGCATTAAAGAAAAAACATTAAATATTAGAATATATATAAAGGCGGATTGGTAATAACATGTCTAAATACATATACTTTTCGGGAAAATACAATATATCAGTGTTTTTTTTTTCAGTTTTTAATGAACATCATTCGTCGATAAAAATATTATCAATCAAGCTAACTAAATTCAAATTTCACTGTCTGATAGGGGACACATTTGCATTGAAGAAAGAACATTAAATTTTATAATATATATAATGGGGGACTGGTTAAATAATGTATAAATACATGTACTTTTCGGGAAAATGCAATAAAACAGTGATTATTTCAGGGTTTTAATAAACATCATTCGTAGATAAAAATATTACCAATCAAGATAACTATATGCAAATTTCACTGTCTAATAGGGGACATTATCGCATTGAAGGAAAAAACATTTCATAATATATAGAGGACTGGTAATATAATGTATAAATACATGTACTTTTCGGGAAAATGCAATAATTCAGTATTTTTTCATCAGAGTTTTTAAAGAACATCATTCGTCAAAAAACTTTTACCAATCAAGATAACTAAATGCAGTTATCACTGTCTGATTGAGACAATGGTGCATTGAAGGAAAAACATTAAATTTTATAATGTATATAATGGGGGACTGGTTATATAATGTATAAATACATGTTCTCTTCGGGAAAATACAATAAATCAGTGTTTTTTCAGAGTTTTTAATGAACATCATTCGTCGCTCAATCATTTTAGTAATCAAGAGAACCGGATACAAATTTCACTGTATGGTAGGGGACACTGCTGTATTAAAATCTAAACATTAAATATCATAAAATATATAAGGGGGGCTGGTAATTTAACATATAAATACATGTACATTTCGGGGAAAAATAAGTTTGATCAACTAAATACGGTGATTTTACTTTGGCAGAAGTGGCAAATAAAATAAAGTGTGTGATGTGTTTTCTTTAGTGCAATATAAAGATTTTAACATTTAATAACATATAATGAATACAAAACGATGGCACGACGCTGCCTATTATTCATAAAGTAACTGTTTCAAATACATATACGAGTCGGATAAAGTATATAAGGTGATAAATGGTGCTTTAATGGATAAAAGGTGGTGTAGTAACCGTACACAATATGTCGAAAAATGTCGTCTGATAACGGTATACATAAACAAAAATCGTCTGCTTAAATTATGGAAATAGAAGTTGCTTCATAAACTTTGGAGGACTTCCATTGTCATAGTCTGATCACGCCGTAATACGAACAAAACAAGTCTGCTCGCGGCGAAATAACAAGGATACCCTCAGAATATTGATGAATGTAATAACACAATCCTTAGATTAATATACACTTTTGATAGCTAGTCGGTAGTTTCCCATCAGGGGCTACAGCGCTTGTCGCGCTCTGACTACTTTACTCAAAAAAATTAAATACTAAACACATCAGAACAAAAGTAATACTTAGTATGATAAATAGTGCAAGGGCTACAGCGCTTGTCGCGCACTAACTTCTTCACTAAATATTAAACCCAACAGAACAATAGTAATATCATATATGCATATAAATTGTCTGTTTGTTAATAAACCTAATAATGGTGTGCACACGTCGCTCTCCCAGGTGTTCGATACGGCACCGGGGGGCTGGCACTATTATTGATGAGAAAAGAACCAACAACAGAAATCATTTATAGAAGATATATCACTTCAATGATTTAAACAGAAATTTTGAACATAGCGCCAATTATGACGTCACAAATATGTACTAATATTTTCAAACTCAAATGTCTCGAAAACGGTAAATGATAGACCCTTTAAACCAAGTATATTTGGATTTAGAATGAAAAGAACTTTCAATTGGTTCTATCTTTAAGTTAATCTGAGAACATTTTTAAAATAGAGGTTTAATGGCCATAATTCGAGAACAGCTGAAAATCGAATAAAAGTGTAGGTTTAATTTTAAAGGACTTTAACAGATCTAACAATCGAAACAAATATCTTGAAAATTGATATCGTAAAGTGTTGCACAAAAGACAAAAGAGGCGTTTTTTCTAGATACACAATGTCAGAATTTATCCAACTGAACTTGTTAAGTGTTCATTTTGAAGAGTTAATAAATCAATAAAATGAAAAGAAACATATTTCCATTCGTATAACGCGGGTCGGGGAAATCACGTCATAAACATAAGGGCGTCTTTCTTTTCTCCCTATTCTAAATAAAAACTCATACAAATATTAAATTTGACATTTCAATAAGCTATAGTCCACATATCCAACCCTAAGTAAAAACACGCTAGGCATTGCGGCGACTTTAAGGTATTACCACCCTAACGTGCACTATAAGGAACTGAAAAATTTATATCATAGGTCAGATATATACTTTAAAGTACACCTGTATGAAAAAAGTAAACAAACCGTACGGAAATCGAGTTATGGTCACTTTTATGAACTGAAGCTAGGATGTATGAGGACCCTTTTTCAGAAATGAGTAACCTTTAAATAATCTGCAATAACATTCTAATGAAAAACGTTTTCCCATTAAGATTTGGTAAGAAACAAAAAGTGCTATTTAGCCAACAATCAATGTAAACAAAATAATGGTTTCTACTCAAAATTTATAAAATATGTGTAATATGTTACCCTACCCCGCCCATTTTTAACACATGTTTGACCATTTTCCTACTTAGGGAGCCTAATTTAAAAACATCCTTAAAATTTACCCAAATGAGTGCCTGTTTTCAACGTTTCCCTAAATTTTAAAAAAGGTATATTGGTTAAACTTGTAAAAAATTAAATACTTTTACCGTCTAGTTTTGATTTTATTACACTTTGAAAAATAGCAGGTACCCATATTTATTACTAGATTTAGCATTATTTAGCCAATATATACCTATATAAATTAAAATAATAAAAAATAAACCCTTTGTTCTACCCAAAATGGATGGAGAGATACACAAAATTAATAATGTTAAAAGAAAAAAAAAGAAAGAAAAAAGGTGACTCATCTAAGAATTTAGTACAGTGAAATCCTTTATCTCATACAGGATTTCTGATAATTTATGTCGTTGAAACCAATGCAAAATTTATAGTTCAGTATGTTCAAATTATGAATATGTTCAAATAAATGCTTAATGTAAAAAAAAGAACTTGCTATTAACAGTTGAATAAGAATAATGCCTACAGAAATAACACAGAAGTAAACTCTTCGGGTTTTTTTGCTGGTGACAAGGGCAATCAAACCAAAAACAAAACAAAAACATGAATAATCACAATCGCACTCACGCACACACAAACGTACAACGTTGATCACCGGATTATTTCTGTTAAAAATAATCAAGTTGATTTTCAAATAATAAAACGCAATTTATAGATCAATACAGAATAGGCAGTATGATATGAGATAAATAGTATAATATTTTATAACAAGGCACAACGATTGTTATAGGCACATTGCATGTAGCATAGTTACATGGTATGATCGAATAAATCAAACACACATGACATTAAAAAGAATATTTCGCATTGATTCGTCATTTGAATCGGAACAATCCTTTTTGCTCCTTACTAACTAACCATATATAATCATTTCATCAATGATTATTGTAACATAATACCACTAGATATTTTATCAAGAATAGAAATCTTGCCACATTCTACGGTAGTTATGAGACATTTATCGGCAAGGGAAAAACGTTGAACTTCGACATTCAACGTTATAAATGCGACACTTAACGGCAGAAAATATTATGTGGTTATGAATTATAACAGCGTTATACAGATCACTTCTGAACAAAATGCATTTAATTAAACTTAAACAATCTATAAAAAATCGCATCGCTCCTTATTAGTGATATTCACATACGTTAGAACTTATGTTTCATCAACGTAAAAAAGTCTGCATCAAAAGAAATAAGACAATTTAGCGTTTTGACAGTGCTGTGTGTCTATTCTCCTGGCAAGAACGTGCATAAAAGATATTCAATATTTTAAATGTGTATTTTTAATGATTTTTCTGTCACATATATTTGAACAATCCCCCTACATTTCTTCCATTTTTTGGCACAATGCTAAACTAGTTTTAAATTCACGGTGTACACGTATTTTCGTTTCGAATCGAGATCTATAAGACAACTTTAAAAATAAAATCAATTTGATAACGCTCAAGACAAAATATCTGGTTTTGAGATAAAGACATATGAAAGTAATAGCATATGAAACGACTTGGTTACATGAGTATTACACTGGCTGGGGTGTTTCTTCTGAACAAATGTCGCAGCAGTTAGGCCGAGACGAGTTTTAAGCAGAAACTTCTTGAGCTGTTTCCTAGTTAGTGTTATATCCCATTACTCACAAATGTCTTATATTATAACTGTTAAATAGCAATTTCATTTTTTTTGTAACATAAATCAGCGCAAAAACATTTTTTACTGTTATCCCCATCTTGTGATCACACAAATTATTTTCTTTTTATTACATGACTTCAGACTAAATATTCCAACACTTTTCAATTGTTTACATCGAAACGCGTTGTCAGGCATGTACAGAAGATAACAGCAAACGTAAAATGGTAAGACGGACGCTACAAAAATAAAATTTCTAAATGATAATTATCCTTTCGTTGCAGCTTTATACCATTTAAGTGAAGTAAAGATATTTTAATTTAAAAAAAAATGTAAAGTTAGGAAAAAATAACAAAACATGTAGGTTCTATGTAATTCTACAGATTTACAGAATCATGAAAAATAACACGGACCGCAAATAAAGATTTGACACAGCAGTATTACTTACAGAGTAAGCGATAATACGATAAAAAGGCAGTATTGAACTGGCAAGCATTAAATAGAAATAACGGTTATATTTTGATATATCAATTTATACAAAGCCGTATAGATATATACCTATTATGTCCTTTTATATTTAAGGTATTACTAAAATGATTTTAACTTCCTTCACGTTGAGCAAAAAAAAATCCACTAACTGTTTTCCTATTTGAATTTTAGAAGGCGCTACATTTAGATGTTTTATACGAATCTGTGAGGTAATATCGTTTCTACGTTAAACGGGGAGTTATTTATGTAGTGATATATCAAAATGTTTTTTTTTAACTTTTTATTATTCTTAAGAGTGAATAAAATATAGTTTCATCAAGAACAAAAAAAAAATAGCGGGACTATTGTGGGATATTTATTTACACATGTAAGTTTTCCATATATCTTGACTTTTATGGACTTAAAATGGGGAAAAAAGACAGAAAAGTAAAAAACGATGTATTTTCTACATTATGTGACAAACATCAAAAATATACTGTAGACCTGTTTTGTGTGGATTGTGACAAAGTAATCTGTGTAATTTGCCAAGCTACAGAGCATAATTCACGCAATCATAAGAGAATACTGACAGTTGACGACGCATCTACTAAATGCGCTGAAACTAAGCAGTTTTTAGATTATGAAGACAAACTTTCTATCGTTTCCAAACGTGAAAATGAAATATTGGCAGAAAATAACAAAGTAAATACAATAACAAATCAATTAAAAGACGAAACTGAATCTTTGATTAAGAAGCATAAACAGGGCATGATTGATCTGATTGAAAAACATTACAAGATGTTATATGAGAAGAATCAGCTCAAGTACGAAGAATCCAAGAAAAGATTACAAAAAGCGAATGAGCAGTTGTATAAGAATAAGAACAAAACTGCAGAAATTCGCCAGGAAATCCATGACAAAAAGGAGAGTGGACAAAACGTGGCATTGTTTATAGCTATGAAAAAATCTCAAGATAATTTACGGCAAATTGAAATTGAGATAGAAGAAACTGAAAAACTAAATTTTGTTGAAAGGTAACTATATATCTGATATATACATATAGAAACTCCTACAGTGCTACATGCTACATTAAACTTATATACTTTTATATCAAACTTTGTATAACGCAGATAGCATACATTATATACAGATATATCTTGCTTTACGTAACTTTTCTCAAAATCGCAACTCTGATCTCTGATAATAATCATAAAAAATAAAAGCTTAAAAACATTCGAATTTAATTTTGCACACTATTACACTTATAGAAATAACGCTTAGTTTATGCTTCCTTCTTAAAAGGATTGTATTGATTCAAATGAATACTGTCATGCACAAACACATACGTGTAAGTGGCTTTAGTTAAAAATAACAGAACGCCATATTTTGAGGTTAAATTTTCTTTATATGGTCATGCTGGTTTTGTAGCAATTCACATGAAACTGTTAGAATTTGATTTATAATAGAAAATTTGTAATTCATTAACATTCATAAACATTGCGCTTAAATTATGATTCCATGATTCAAGGGTTAGATTGAATCAATTAATTCGGCCGGGCACAAACATATATGTAAGTAACAAATTGTCATTACCTTACACCATAGACTCTTCATTTTAACGAAACATTCTCTCAGCCTAAAAGTGTGTTCTTTATAGTAACAAATGTACAGTAGCGGAGTAAAGATTCGTCAAGGACTCCTCGGAGAGAAAACATGATGGAAAATTATTATAAACATCGAACCAGTAAACACTCTCAACCTCATTGCTTTAATACATTTATTATCTACACTTATTACCGTTTGCCCAGTAGTAACTATCACATATATAAAGGAAAACGTAAACGTGATGGACACATCCCTCCAGAGGCGTGCACGTCGCGGAGAAGGCACACGGCAGGTCAAGGTCAAGTCATCTTAAGTACCAGAGGTGATTGGTTGGCCTGTCGTGACTAACTCTGGAGGGTTGGCGCTAATGAGAGCCGTTTTTGTTATCGTCCAGTATGGAACTTGATGCCTGGCCAGTATTGTCGTACTACTCTACCACCAACGAACGAAGAATAGGCTTTAGGAAGATTCAGCTTGAAAAAGACGTCCCCGATGTGACTACCCTAGTGGACCGGCACGGATGCTATATTCTCGGACAGATGGTTATACCGGCGCCGAGTATAAATAAACTTAAACTGACTGACTGATGGACACAATATAGTGAAATAGAATTCATAAGGAAAATCCAATACAGCAAAATTGAAAATGTTATAGAGTTGATTTAATTGTGCCTGTTAATTGACAGCACTGAAAAGTGCATGTTACCGTTCACGCCCCTTTACGCGGATATTTATATACTGTAATTGAGGAATATATACCTTTACATCCTCTATATTGATATGATATATTCGATAGTATAAATTCCCTTGGCAGGTATGAGTTTCAAGCAGGGCACATGGTGCGACAGCTTTTGGAGGAAGAGAAAGAATTTGGTGAATTGTTGGTAACGCCGTCAAAGTCTCCCAAAGGTACATGTATTGGAATCTATGTGATCATAGTTATTACTTAAATAAAAGAAAGCCGACAGTATTCTGTCTGTATAAATTAGCAGGCATATTAATTTTTCACCTTCTCAGAGAACAGAAAAAGTAGTTTCATATTATACAAACTTTATTTGTTAAAGTGAGACAGTCTAAAGTTATTTAATTTCTAAGTATTTCTGCTGTACGGAAATACAATTACAGTTGATACGATCCCATGTACAAAAACTGACTTTCTGCAAGAGAAATGGTAACTTCCGGATACATATCGGACTCTTTTACTTTTACGATTTTGTATAAGAATATTTTAAACAATGTGCATCAGTCCACAAGTTGTGGCTGAGATATTAGTAGAATATATATCTGATGGTTGTACACAATAGCGGACAATTCAACATATTATTCAGGATTTTATGTAACATAGTCATTGTTATGATGCTATTGCCAAATGTTAAAAAACAATTGTTGGTAACAAATTAACTAGATTAATGGCTCAGGTAAAACATCTAATGAATATTACAAAAATATTGCTTTTTGTAACCCGAACAAATTCAGCACGTTCATTGCTTTGATTAATCCAGCTGTCATTGCGTTAACTATTCTTTTAAAATAATGAAATGCATCATGATTATTTGGTTGTAGCATGTAATCTTTTATTAGCTCTGCTTTAAAAGTGTACCTAGAACGTTCAAAATATGTAGTGAGACTTTATTAGTTTAGTTCGGTGTATGTGGTGATTAAAGAAACAAAACATGATTAATTTATTACATGATGATTTAATGTGTATACATGTAACCTAATATCATTTAGCATATTTCTTAAAGTAAATATATATTCACCATTTGTAGTACCGCTACTTGAATTAAAACCTCCTGGTGCTTTTGTGTTACCTCGTCAGAGCAATGATATGGTACAAAAAGAAGTGACAGATGAAGATGAACAGGGTGATTACGGTAAATAAATATGTTAGAATGCTTATCAAGCATCTGATATACCTTATTTGTTGATGTAGGTTAAATAGTTTAAACGCCTGTTAATAAGATTGATAAAACAAGGAAAGGAACAGGAAGTTGATATGTATTGAAAGGGTTTTTAAGAGGGAAACATGTCATTTATTCATGGAAAATGATATATTATCGTCGAATTGTTTAAAAACAAAATACAAATTTTAATAAGGTTGATTGGCACTTCTTGTTGTCTTTCTGTTCAGGTTGAAGAGTAATTAATAGAAATTGTACCTAATTTGTAATCAAAAACATGTAACTAGTAAAGATTTTTTCCGATATCAATTTATTCTTTAAGTAGATAGATAAATTCAAGTATATTATTTTTTCTATAAAATAGAAAAAAATTAAAACATTTAAAACAACTGCAAAACGGAAAAAGTAAATAAAGATGCAGGCTTGGACTTGGACTTGTTGTGTTGGACCTTCTTTAGGGATTCTGTTTTTCTCTATTTTATTGTCACATCCGTGTTATTTTTGCCGTGTGGCGGCTGTAAAAAGTCCCCCCGTAATTTAATCAATGATGTTATATATTATCGATCCTTGAAGATCGTTCAGCACGACATTATTGTTGTGTTTGTGGTATTTTTAGTTTTAACTATTTGGCATTTTCTAGTTGGGTGGTTCCATTATTCCTAATTGAATAATGTTGAATCACCCTTAGGATATGTTGCCTGCTTTTTAAATTTGTCTTTTGACGTCTTATCTGTGATATGCAGTCTTCATAACCTCAGATCCCCTTTCAAAATTCCATTTTATTTAGTTCCGCCAATTGTTTTCTCGTTTAGGGCAAATGCATTCTTTTGCTTGGGGACCATACGCCGCTTTTCATGGAATGGCACTACTGTATCCCATTGAAGGTTCCATGATAACCGCCGCATGAACACATCTGCAGATGTTTCTAAATTCAAAATTTCACCATTTTCGTGTTAAATGTTGAATTCTGCTTAAGCCGGTGCTAGGGGGCTTGGACGGTAGTTTGCACTTTCCAGTACCGTCCATGAACAGGCTCAATCAAACCGAGCCTGCAACATTTAAAATTTTGTTATGTTGGACTTTCTTTAGGGATTCTGTTTTTCTCTAATTTTTTGGTTTGACTGAGTCTGTTCACAGATGGGAGTGGTAAGTGCAAGCTCAATCTAGACAGGTAAGCCAAATACAAGATAATGTCCAATTAAAAAAATCAACATTAATTGAACATTTGATGTTCCTTCTCCATATTTCGCTATTGTTTTGTATACTATCTTAAAGAGTTTTTTTTTTCAAATCAGTTGAATATATTTGCCCAAACATTACATGAATTATCTTTAAATATTCTTCCGAAAAATGGGTTAGTTCTGATTTTATCATACATGTCATAAGTGGAGCTAAATCCTTTCAACAACATAATATAAAAATCAATTACTTAAATCATAAGTATTTTATGATCCATTTAAAGCAATACATGTTTTCTGTAAATACAAGAACCCAGTTAAATTATGTTTTCTAAAGAGCCTGTGGGTCAACTTGCTACAGCAATACAAAATGATGATCAGAAGACTCGACAAAAATCATCTCCGCGCATAGGTTCTACTCAGTCTTTAAATATTTTATTCACTGAAGAAACACACGAACAAGAACGTTTAAGCGAAGACAACTTCAAAAATCTTAACACAGGCATGTTTCAAAGTTTAAAATTCTCTTTAGGACATATTCAATGCTTATTTGTTTTCCAAAGCGTTGTTCGTTATACTGTCCCGTCGTTATCTAAAAGACTTTTCCCAAATTACAGAGCAGATGTTTTCCGATCATTACCTATTATAAATGACAATTAAATAACCCAATACATATTTCTGGTTCAACGCCTAATAAGGTCAAAGAAGCTAGATATATATTGAAACTGATATGTTCTTGTTAGAAACTAAAGGTCGAAAACTTTTGTATCTTGTATATGGTTCTGCATATCAACCCTCTAAAAATTGAATGCGTACAACAGCAACAACCTGTGACCACTTTCAAGACTAATTTTCTAAAACGATCTTGATATTTTTCATTGTTTCAATATTTAAAAAAATTAAGGGTTGATATGTTTCGTGTTTCTACCTTTACCTTTTTGTTTTATAAAAAATTCATTCAAAGTTTGCAACTGTGATGACAAATGACTTTGCCACTGATTTTTTTTGTATTTTACGATGGAAAACGCCTTGCCATGGCTAAAATGGCGACGAGTTTTTTTAACCGCGGCAAACTTCTAAAAAAAATCGAAAAAAAATCTGACTGAATATTATTCTAACACATACTGTAGGTAATGTTTTCAATATTAATCTCAAAATTTAAAATTTCTGCCATGGCATTTTGCAATAGCATGGCCATGGCAAATATAAACAGAATTTTTTTTTTCAAAAGCATTACTTGTGAATTATCAAATCATCATCATTATTATATACATAATTATCATTGTCATCATCATTATAGTCGTAAGTATCATCATGAAGATCAAGAATCACTATCATCATCATATTTATTATTTATAAAAGTTCTAACAATTCATTATCCCAATTTCATCACCATTTATGCGCCATTTTTTTCATCTTTATCATCATTATCATCACCATCGTCGTAATCACCAAGTAATTCATCATAATCATTCACATAAATGTTTTATGAACTGAAAGCGATTGTCAATGTCCCCCTTCCTCTTCATCACCATTGTCTCTATCGTTATAGTTATTTTCATCACATCATTGTCATCAATATTTATATCATCAATTATGTCATTGTTAAAACTAACCCTTATAATATTTAACATCATCATTTTTTTCATAATCAACATCAAAATCATCAACACAATCATCATCATCATCATAATCATTTTTTTTTTCATTATGATCATCATCATCCCCGATTATCGTCAGGATAATCATTCTATTAGATTTGTAATGAACAGAAAATCCTTGTCATTCTTTTCATCCCTCTTATCGTCATCATTGTCTTCATCATTATCCCTTCAATCTTATCAGTGTCTTCTTCACAATCTGTATCATCGACATTGATATCATCAACACTACTCTTTCTCCATCATCAACAAAAAATCATTTTTAAATATCATCAGTCGAATAAGTCTTCATTATCAAAATCATCATCCAACTTATCATCACCTCATCGTCATTATCACCATTTTCATCAACAGCATTACCATCAATGCCATCACCATAACACTCATTATTATATACTGAACCAAAAAGAAACTTTCGCAAAGTATGTGCCAGTTGTTCAAGAGTACCACTTAGTTGTATACACATAAATACATGTAGTAGCTTGTAAAACTCGTTTTCTTTGCAAAATCAGTCAGCTAATCCCCGTATATAAGCCCGATATGTTTATTCAACGTAAAAATCGAGTTTCAAAAGGATTAAAAAACTGTACTAACATATCTACATTCAAACTTGGAGAAAGTTTATTTTTTGTTTCAGTATATAATGCGAATTGTTTCCAAATCGCGCGCGGCTGATTAAATCGTGTTTTTATTTGTGTTTTTTGTTTTTCAGTTATGAATCATGGTCTTCAATCATATATGAATTATATTTATTTAAATGGACAAAGCATTTTTTTGCTTTTCAATATGTCTCAATTCAAAATATAACATTCTGTATGGACGGACGCCTATATCATAATAAATAATGCAATTAAGGACATTTCAGCCTTTCTTTTGTATATGTACATATACGTACACATTCATACATTCAAAAATAAAATATTTGAGAAAATATACATTCTGCGCTAGGAACGACTAGGAAGGTTATAAAATGGGACATTGATAGATTGTATCTGGGTATTTACTTATGTTTGAACTGTTTACGTTAGAAATATATTTTCCACAATTGTGTTTAAATAACGAAAACAACTAAATGATGAATAGGAATTATGTTCCTTAAATAAACATTAGCAATTTATCTGGGTAATTTTAACTGATTTATGATTACAAACTTACACGACCATAAGACAGTATGCCATACTATTGAATGCTATGATTTCATATGGACGCAGAATGAATAAATGAATGAACGAACGAATGAATTCATGAATTTATTCATGAACTAATTCACGAATGACAATTGATAAATAAATAAATGAATGAATGCATAAATGAATGAATGAATATAAGATTTGGCATCAGCTCCTCATTTCAATTTTGAACTGACAATCTTTTTAAAAATTGACAATTTTTAGGTTTCTAGTTCTTTGAAAATGAAAATGGTTTATTATAGCAATCTTAAGCTAATTGCCACTTGTTATCACTAACAGCATCTATAACAAGGTTCATTACTCTTGCATCTTTTCTTTCTAAGAATCGTCTTCGTTTCAATCATAGAATTTTGCCTTAAAATGTATAATTTCACTCTTACTATCAGTGTTACTGAACAGATGATTACTTCAGGTTTATCATAATGATTGTTATCTTTTCCAATATAGCTTCTTCTCATAAACTGTTTTTTCCTTTTCATTGACATGGTCACATGTTTGTTAAGTGTTTGAAAGAAGTTGGACATTTCAGTGCCTTCCTGGTATCAATATATCGATATATATGTATAAATGTTATAATTGATGCTTTAAATAGTTCAGACTCTCTTTATTGCGCCCAGTATTTTAAACGTCTAGCGTATGATATCCGCTTATAGCTCCTGTTGATTTGATTTTCTCCTCTTTATTAAGAATGCATTGACCCAGACGCTGACGATGAACAATTTGATTCGATAATGACTCCCAATGCCGCAGGTAGCAGATATTTTGATAATTAAATATTTTCCAATGATCTGAATAGGAGATGCAAGTGGCAATGATTTTACTGAAATAGGATCTCCTTTTATCCTGTTTACATAATGAATACGTTAAGGTTACAGTAAGCTTTGAAACCGCTTAATTAGTAAACATTCTTTCAAATGTTTTTATTTTTTATCAAATTATATTTTCACCTTTGTTTCCTTTTGAAACGTATCAGATTGATTTAAAATGAAATCTCTTAATTGGTACCTGATTAGATTTAAAGCAATTGACTTTTATTAAAAAATTAAAAGTATTAATCATATTAACAACATATTCTATAAAGATG
>NW_026851595.1:0-19286 GCF_026571515.1 Ruditapes philippinarum
AAAAATATTGAGACTTTGTGATATTTTTCCAGATAATGAGCAAAAACCAATCTGACATTTAAGGCCCCTGTGACCTTGACCTTTGAACTATAGTGACCCAAAATCAATAGGGGTCATTTACTCGTTATGATAATCACTATGTGAAATATGAAGACTTTATGATAAATAGTTTTTAAGATAATTAAAGGAAACTATGTGGTCTACCGACAGATAGACAGACCGACATTAGCAAAACAATATACCCCCTCTTCTTCGAAGGGGGGCATAATTATATGTTGCATGTTTAAAGAGAAATTTTGAAGTCATAGAGGTGAAAAAATTACCTCTATGAAGTTGCCAAAAATGTCAACCCTAAAATATTTGTATATGTATTGCAGAAAAAAAATGCAGCAAGTTATATATAAGGCATATAAAAAGAAAAATTCAACTCAAAAATTGTAAGTGAAATTTTGAAGTCATAGAGGTGAAAAAATTACCTCCATGAAGTTGCCAAAAATGTCAACCCTAAAACATTTTTTTTATGTATTGCATAAAAAATGCAGCAAGTTATATATAAGCCACATAAAAAGAAAACAAGAAATTGCAAAGGACATATATGCCCCTCCTTTCTAGCCCTTGACTCGCATTATTGGTTATTTTGCTATAGAAACTTGCCATAAATGGGTACATGAAAGTGTTCAGTTATGGGAAACAGAAAAATATTGAAGACTTTGTGATATTTTTCCAGATAATGAGCAAAAACCAATCTGACATTTAAGGCCCCTGTGACCTTGACCTTTGAACTATAGTGACCCAAAATCAATAGGGGTCATTTACTCGTTATGATAATCACTATGTGAAATATGAAGACTTTATGATAAATAGTTTTTAAGATAATTAAAGGAAACTATGTGGTCTACCGACAGATAGACAGACCGACATTAGCAAAACAATATACCCCCTCTTCTTCGAAGGGGGGCATAATTATATGTTGCATGTTTAAAGAGAAATTTTGAAGTCATAGAGGTGAAAAAATTACCTCTATGAAGTTGCCAACAATGTCAACCCTTAAATATGTTTATATGTTTTGCAGAAAAAAATACAGCAAGTTATATAAAAGCCACATAAAAAGAAAAAATTCAACTCAAAAATTGTAAGTGAAATTTTGAGTATACTCAAGATAGCCTGTGCTCTATATAAGTTGGGGCATGAGTATACTTGGCAGTTATACTGCCAACATAAGAAAGGGGAGTATAATAAGTATATATAGAGACTTATTTAACATTAAGGGTAACATGTAGCTTTTTTCCCTTTCCAATTTGGCTTTTAAAACTTCTTGAAAATGTTGCTTTAGTGCTCTTAAAATTGTTGTGAATCAAATATAAGCTTTATTAATTTAATTTTCAACCCTTTTAACAATATAACATCCAGTGACAGCTCTTTATTTTTATAACAACATATGGGCTTCTATGAAAAGAAGAGTAAAGCCCATCATTCATGAGAGGTTTATCTGAAGGTGAGATGACCCTTTAAAATGGTCACTTTAATGTTGAGTGCTTTGTGGCAAGATGCCAATTGCATTGTAATAATTTTTATATCTTTGTATATTTTTTTATTTCAATTATTCCGTAAAATTTTTAATAATAAATAAGATTGACACACATAAACAGGTAACTAACCCAAACACACAAAACTTTGTTTATATCACTTTGTTTTAAATTCTTATATATTATATGGTAAAACAAGAGAGCCAACGTGGCCCTAAATTGCTCATATAAGAATCATTGCTTTTGTAGAGAGATATCTAAAAATAAAGAGAGGCCATGGCCTTTAGTATTGCATATAATTTCAGTTACATAATATTTTCATCTTCATTAAAAAACAATTATACGAAAAATTCAAACAAACTTTTTGCACATTGAGACAACAACCAGCTATATAAATAGGCTATAAATATGCTTAGGTTTGATAAATGGTTTTCCTTTTTGGTAATTCACTTTTCAAATTTAAATAACAAAAATTTAGGATAAAACAAAGGCATTAATCTAATAAGAATCTTTGTTGTATCACTCTGTTTACAATATCTATCAATGTCAACATAGCACTTAAGAGGCACATTTAAGAAATAATATTAATTAAATTTAAAATTGTCATATTTGGTGAAAACATACTGCATAGCATTAAACACATCATGTGCAGATACATTTACAATAAAAAAAAACTTTCATTTAAACATAAGCTTGACTTTTGTTGGTGTAAGACTGAATTTGACCTTGACTCATAAATGACCTTGACCTTTCAAAGTCCAATTTTTGCTCGAGTTTTGCTATAACTTGTTATAACTCTGTAATTGATGAATGGATTGTTTTCATACTTGGAAACCTAAACTCTTAGGACAAGACCTTCAAGAAGAACAAACTGAATGGAATGATTTTGATCTTGGAAAGTTTTGCTAAAATAGGTGGTAACTTTGTTATGTATACATGGACAATTGGATTCATTCTTGGAGGAAATAACATTTATGACAAATACTGAATAATAAAGTTTGCCCTTAACCTTATGATAACATTGGCGCATGACTCATGGTTGAACCATTGGATTTTGCATATATTGTAATTGCAATAACTGTTATCTATTTACAAATTTGGTTCATATCTTGACAAAACAAAACTTCTGAATCAACCAACATATTGAAGTATTCTAGGCTGATCTTAATATACTTTAAAATGATATTGACTGTCAAGGTTAGATTGTTTCGAGGCATGTTTAGGAAATGGAATGGAGTCAACCTAAATATAAGGGATGTTTACAGGTTTCCGGAAATGGGATAAAGTCAACCTTAATTGTAGAGACATTAGAGGTAAAGGGCAAACAAAATGACATAAAGGCAACTCATATATTACAAATATGTACAAGCACAGGGTATAAATCAATCTAAATGTTACAGATATTTATGGTAAAGGAAATGGCGTTAAGCCAACTTAAGTGTTATGTACATGTCAAAGGAACGACATTAAGTCAATCAAAATGTTAAGGGTGTGGTGTGTATAGGAACAGGAAGTGACAAAGTCACCTTAAATGTTAGATGTCTGCAGGTATGGTATACGACATAAAGTCAACCTAAATGTTAGAGATTTGTATAGAAAGATGAAATGTCATGAATTCAACCTAATGTTGAACAACAATGAGGTCAATCTTAATGTTAGCCAAATGAACAGGCACAGGAAATGGCATAAAGTCAACCCAAATGATAGAAATGTGTATTTTATAGGAACATGCATAGTCAACCTAAAAGTTTGAAATGTGTACAGGTACGGGAAATGGCAGGAAGTCAACCCAAATTTCAGAGATGTATAGAGGTACAGGGAGAGGCATAAAGTCCAACTAAATGGAAGAAATGCATACAGGCAATGGAAACAGCATAACATTAACCATAATGTAGGATATGTGTGCAGGAAAAGAAAATGCTATTAAGTCAACCTAAATGTTAAGAATGTGAACAGTAAAGAAAAGCGCATGAATTTAATCTTAATGTAAGCCTCAAGTTCAGGTACAGGAAATGGTTAAAGTGGTGGTTAAAGTCAACTGAAATGTTAAAGATATGTCTATATAAAGCAAATGACCTAAATTCAACCTTAATGTTAAGAGTGTAAATGGCATGATGTCAATTTCATCCAACACATAACTCCCTAATGGGGCCTCACAGAGATAACGCAGCCAGCAGCTGCAGCTCATCAGAACGAGGCTTCAGCTTGTGGCTTATCAGTCGTATAAAAAACTCATCGGAAATTAATCATATAATAACGAACAATTCATTATATATTTTTATTTCAGTGATTCAAGGTTTAAATAATCGCTCACAATTTCAATACATCCTACAATTAATATCGGGTAAGTTTCTTTTTTGTTCTGTCAATCAACGATTTTTCATTCTTACAGGACGGTCATAGAACTGACCGCCATTATTGAATTTCTCACAGAATTTTGCCACAAAGTAGTTGGCTGAATCTGCATCAAAAAATGTATCCGTTGCTATCATCGGTACAGGGTTTTTGGTTAGCTATCTAACCAGACCACTCATTATGAAAGGAATCCCCACAACAGTAAATCTCTTAACACGAGTTGTTGGTGGATGGCGAAAGGCCGTGGGACGAACATTCGCTATCGAATGCTGTAACATAGAATATGGAATTTACCCTGAATAATTTCATGTTAGCCGATTCATTTCATTTAAAAATTGTACGAGTACTTGAGATTTGTTCCAAGTTATCATTATAACATTGACAATACACGGTGATTTGCTATCAAATTCCATCTGTCAAATTCCTAAAATTCTAAATATAGAATTTTTAATTGGGTCGCTAATATATTTACGCATAATATTTCATGACGATATCGTCTATGGCGGAGTACATTAATGTGATATAATATATTGCCTTTTACAAACTTAAAATATTAGCATGTCGCTATCGACAAATCTGTATTAAAATACAATTATGCTAAGAAGATTGCTAATGAATGGCGTGGGTTCTTTTCAGAGGCAATGGACTTGGCGGACGGCCAGGGCGGAAGTGGAAATTCGTCTGCACATGCGCAGTTGTGCAATGTAAACAAAACTGACAGGGTAGTGGAGGCCCTTGAACGGCAAATCGGCGAATTTTCGGAGGCAACGAAAAACATTAAGACCCTGGCAGAGGCAGTTGCATCTATCAGGAAAGATGTAAATCACCTGAAACGGAAAAACAACAATGAACACACTGACGGAATACAAGCAAAACAATCAAAAACAACAACAAGTAATCCGTCAGTCTCGGGTACCTCACACTCTGGGAGAGAAGAAATAAATGTCAGGGAATCTGACAAAGACAGTGAAAGTGAATCAGAAAATGAGTTAGATATGTTCATGACTGTAGACAATCATGCAGAGCCAGATACAGAGCCAGATACATTTGGGGATCTGGCTCAGTACTTTGAAGACCCAGAAGAAACAGGGGAGGAAGTGAGTGAGCAGATGGCAACTATCACCAACAAAGCCCTGAGGGGGAGGAGAGACAAAAAAGATAGTGACAAATTACAAGAACTCCAGGACAAATATAAAAGACCCAAGAATATTCAAAACCTACAAGTGCCAAAGATAAACGATGTCATCTGGAGGCAACTCCGACGGGAAAACAGAATCCATGATTTTTCGCTGCAACAGTCTCACAAGAACTATGCACTTTCGCTCATTCCAATTTTAAGAGCGCTGGAAGCTTTAAAAAGGGAAAAATCGGCAGCCACAGAACATATCATGGATGCCTACAAAATTTTATGTCTTAACATAAAATTAAACAATGCAACTAGGGCAGACAAAATAAAGCCAGAAATCTCCCCAAAATACCGCAGTCTTTGTGAAAGTTCTGCATCTACAGAACAGCTGTTCGGAGATAATTTACAAGACATGATAAAAAAGTTGGAGGGACCGAAAACACATTTAACGACTAACACAAATTCTTTTTTATACAAGAAGGGGAACAGGGCCAATCAAAACCAACGAACAACATATCGGACACAACACCAGAAATCTGTTCCCCAACAACAAAAACAACAACAACAACACAAATTCAGACAACAGAGGTATCAAAACAAAAGACGACCATATCAAAACAAAATGTAGAAACAGTAGGTACCTCATTAAACTTCAAATTTCTGAATACACCAGAAAATTTTGTAGCAGGTAAAACTAGTCTTTACCACCAAAACTGGTACCATTTGACAAGTGATAAATGGATTTTGCAAACAATTAAAGGTTACCATGTAGAGATAGATAATACACCAAGACAAAAAAGAATTCCAAAAACACTTACCTTCTCACATGAGGAACAACAAAAACTTCAGGTTGAACTTGAAAGATTCGAAAAATGCAAAATCATTGAAAAAGTACAAGAAAATGACAATAATGAATTTATATCAAATATATTTATAAGACCAAAAAAGGACAACAGAGTGAGAGTTATTCTAAATTTGAAACTTTTTAATGAACGTCATATGCAACATATACATTTTAAAATGGAAACCCTTCAGTCTGCTGTTAATGCAATGAGACACCAATGTTATTTTGGCTCAGTTGACCTTTCAGAAGCTTTTTATTCCATTCCAATTAAGCAATCTGATCGAAAGTACTTCAGATTTTACAATAAGGCGCAAAAGTATCAATTCACAGCACTTATTATGGGACTTTCTACATCTCCAAGGGTTTTCACAAAGATTTTAAAACCTGTTTTTGCCTCTCTTAGGAAACAAGGTCACATTAGCACAGCTTATATTGATGATAGTTGTCTGCAGGGTGCAACATTTGATGCATGCCTGGAAAATATTAAAGCCACTGTACTTCTAATGGACTCACTAGGTCTTACGGTGAATATTGAAAAATCAGTCCTACGTCCATCACAACAGATTGTGTTTCTGGGGTTTTTACTGTGCTCAATTACCATGACAGTCAGGCTGGTCCCAGAAAAATGTCGAGAAATAACCCAACTGTGCAACAAAATTCTTCTTTCGAAAAGAATCACTATCAGAAAATTTTCACAATTGATAGGAAAACTAGTGGCAGCAGAGCCAGGGGTAGAATATGGGCCCTTATATTACAAACCACTTGAAAAGGTGCGAGAATCACAATTGCGAATGCACAAGGGAAATTATGATAGTTTCTTCACTTTACCTCAATCTTGTTTTAACCTACTTGTTTTAAAAAAGTATCTCATGGATCACCAGACCTGATACTTTACTCTGATGCCTCAAACACAGGATGGGGAGCTTTTAACAAAACTTACAACATCCATACTGGGGGTGAATGGAATGAAAATGAACAAAAGTTTCATATTAACATACTAGAATTAAAAGCTTTCCAGCTAACAGTAATGACATTCTGTAAACACATCTCGGGCAAACATGTCAGAGTGTTTACAGACAACACCACTACTTGCTCCTATATCAACAATCTAGGGGGAAAGAAAACAGAATTAAACTCTTTAGCCCGTGATATCTGGTCTTGGTGTATTGACAAGAACATACACATCACCGCGGCACATGTTCTGGGAAACATAACTCTGAGGCAGACACACAATCACGTATCACAAATGATGACCTTGAGTGGTCACTGAGACCAGACATTTTTCAATCAATCCTTAACATTTATCCAGAAATTTCGGTGGACCTGTTTGCTTCCAGGTTAAACCACAAAATTGACAAATATGTTTCTCGAAGACCTGATCCCCATGCACTTGCAATTGATGCTTTTTCCTTAACTTGGATAAATGAGCTATATTATATTTTTCCTCCTTTCAGTCTTCTTCCCAGAATTCTGCAGAAAGTAGTAGAGGACAAGACAGAAGTGGTGTTGATAGCCCGTATCTGGCCAACTCAAAGTTGGTGGCCCAGTCTGTTGGAAATTCTAAAAGACCAACCATGCAAACTACCAACACCACAGAAAATCTTGTATCTTCCCCACAAGCCAGAGAGAATGCACCCGCTCAAGAAACTAAGATTAGGAGTTTTTCGTTTATCGGGACAGTCCTCAAGAAGAAGGGGGTACCCAAGACGGCAAGAAATCTCATTCTGCAGTCTTGGAGAGAGAGTACCAAAAAACAGTATGATTCATACTTAAAACGCTGGTTCAAGTTCTGTGTGGCTAGAATAACCCTTTACAACCGAATATTAATAATATTTTAAAATTTCTTTCAAAATTATACACTGATGGGTTACAATACCGATCATTAGGACTTGCAAGGTCAGCTATCAGTGGTTTCCTAAAAATCTGTAGTAACATAGACATAAATAGCTATGAACAAATTACAAGATTTATGAAAGGGGTTTTTCTGAATCGGCCGGCTCTACCAAAATATTCAGTTACTTGGGATGTCAACACTGTTTTACTCTACCTTCAATCTATGGATACCACCTCTCTATTACAACTTAGTCAAAAATTCTGCATGCTTTTCCTTTTATTATCTGCACAGAGATGTTAGACTTTACATTTAATTGAAATTGATGACATTAAACATTCAAAGGACATAATCACAATCTGTCCAAATCATTTACTGAAACAATCTAAACCTGGTTCTCATCTAGCACCAATGCAATTCAAAGTATATAATAACACGAAAATATGCATTGTCAATGTATTAAATGAATACTTAAATAGAACAGAACACCTTCGAACTGGTAAAAGGCTTTTGATCTCCACAGTCAAGCCTTTTGGAGGAATTTCCAAAAGCACAGTTGCTTAAGATGGGTAAAACAAATTATGATTAAGGCTGGGATTGACATGCACATGATCAGCTTCTACATCTCGAGCTAAATTACATGGTGTTAAATTGCAAACAATTATTAACACTGCGGGTTGGTCCAATGCAAAAACATTCAGCTTATACTACAATAAACTGATTGAACATATGGGACCTTCGGTCCAAGATGCAGTGTTAGGATAGAATATGATCTGTATTATGTATTTTCATGCTATGTATATTATCATTGTAAGTATATATATAATCTAACATTCTGAATCTCAGTTTTTATGTTCCCCATTAAACTTATAAAGAACCATCTCTAAAATCTCTGTGAGGCCCCATTAGGGAGTTATGTGTTGGATGAAATTGGAAAATTAAACGAGACTTACCTTGGTAAGGTGAAGTTTAGTTGTAATTTCATCCGACACAAACTCCCTAAGGGGTCACACACCCTCCCATCCCACCCTTAAACTATGATTCTTTATAATTTGTCCTATTGGTGAAGATGTTTGTGGTAAATAACATCTTCATCTAAACTCTAAAGACTGATGAGCTGCAGTTGCTAGCTGCGTTATCTCTGTGTGACCCCTTAGGGAGTTTGTGTCGGATGAAATTACAACTAAACTTCACCTTACCAAGGTAAGTCTCGTTTCATTTTCCAATTTTACATCAACCTAAATGTTAGAGATATGTACATGTGTAGGAAGTGGCAGGAGGTCAACCTAAATGTCGAGAGATAAGTACTGGTAACAGGAAATAGACAAACGTCCATCTGAATATTGAAGATACATACTGATTCAGGAACAGGAAATGGCATGATGTAGATCTAAATGTTATAGATATGTACTGGTATAGGAAATGGCATAATGGCATTAAGTCAGCCGTGTGAACAGGAAATAATTTTGTTAACCTTCATGTAAAGAGGGACAGGAAATGGCTTGAAAATAGCCTTAATATGAAAGAAATAAGCAGGCAAAGGAAATGGCATGAAACTTAACCTAAAGGCTAAATATGTATACAGTTTGTAAAATGGTAAGTAAATCTAAATGTTATGGGTGTGTACAGTACTGCAGAAAAGGTATAAAGTCAACTGACATGTGTAGGTACAGGAAATGGTGCAGTATCAGGGCTCTTTTTAGGGAGAAGTGACTTCTCTCTCAGCTCCTATAGGACATAGGGAGAAGTGAAAAAGTGCTAGGCACATTGATTTGATCTATAAAAAGATGTTTTATCTATTTACTCAGTAATATTAATTAATATTAAATTATATATAAAAGATTTAGTCATAATAGGAATACATATTCAGATTTTTTAATTTAATAAAAATGCAGATATTTTTATCAAGATCTATTTTTTTTAATTAAACAAGTATTAAATGTTCCAAATGGGAAACACTTAAGTGTTAGAAAGTGATTGAAATTCCCTTCAGAAAATATTCATTGTATTCACTCCACACCCCCCCCCCCCTCCCTTCAGAAAATATTCATTGTACAACACATACTGGCAAATTTCTCAATCTTAATTAGTGTAAACAATACCTGAAGTAATTTTCATTAATAAACTACATTTAAAGTTCTAGTTGACACATTTTTACAAAAATCTTTTCCTTTTGGTTACTTTATTTTTTCATCGTAAAAATCGCCATTGTGAAAATATGTGACAAATGAAAGTTTGTTTCCTGCAGAAACACTTACAATTCTAGTCGTTGATTTTGATTATATTAAATTAAATATTTTATGATTATTTGTAGATTTTTTTTCATCCGCTATTGCAATAGGCATTGTAAAACAAAATTTTCAAGTTTCTAGTTTACGGCAAAATTTACTGATGTTGATGTAACTTTTTGTAGCTGTTTATTTGACTTGTCAATAATTGGTCTAATGTGGGTCAATATCTTAAGTTCTTTAACAAATTTTGTTTTTACTATCAAACAGGTATTGAGCCATTTACATACATGTGCTCCTGTGTGTCTTAATTTATATGCAAGTTTTGTTTGTTTGTTTTGGGTTTTATGTCACATCGACACAGTATAGGTCATTTGGCGACGTTCCAGCTTTACTGGTGGAGGCAGACCTCAGGTGCCCTTCTGTGCATTATTTCAGGCACGAACGGGCACCTGAGTAGAAACACCGACATTTCGAAAGCTAGCTTGATAGCTTCCTCACATGAAAGAATCCAAAGTCCCTGTAGGGATTCGAACTCACAGTGGTGAGGGGCAAGTGATTTGAAGTCATCCACCTTCACTCGGCCACGGACGCTCCTACACTGTTTGTGTGAAGTTGCGGGTAATAACTGACAAATATGGTAAGAGCAATTCCGGGTGTAAGCTTTTAAAACTCGCTAATAAAATAGTGCCAAGTGTCATAAAATTATGCTAAAAATTGCAATGTTGATTTTTACAGTACATTGGGGAATTAAAGGGCAATATGTGTGATGCATCTGCATATCATGTCACTTGAATGTGTTAATTGCTGTCAATTATCTGCAGTAACTGTGTGTCACCAATTCAGTTTGATTTACGCCTGGATGCGAGGATTAATTTTATTGACAAGTGCCCTGTGTGATATGCAGTAAGTAAAAAAGCGCTGCAAAGACGATTTCGCTTTGATGTTCTGAGGTCAGAAACTTAAGGCCACTCAGTCGCCCAAATCGCCCACTTGCGAGAGTCCTGAGTGTATAAATGTTAAGAGACATGTACAAAAAATGGCATCAAGTCAACCTAAATGTTTGAGATATGAGAATGTGCAGGAAATAGCATGAAGTTAAAGATATTGCTAGTGCAGAAAATGGCATAAAGGCAAGCTAAATATTAGGTTTGTAGCCATTAGGAAATTGCAGATTCAACCTTAATGTTAGATATGTACATTGACAGGAAATTATAGGGGATTCCACCAGTCATCTAAAGCAAGGGATGATTAACCTCATAAACTTCAACCAAATCTATAGAAAAGTTTATAAAATAAAATGATTATAAAAGGAAATAACCTTGTAATGAAACTTTTCTGTCAAAGCGAAACAAATTTGAGGGTCACTTCTGAGTTATCTGCCCTTGAATCAGATTTTTTTTACTTATTTGAGGTCATTTTAGGGGCAGATAACTTACGTGTCTGTATAATCTTGTTTTTACTTCTGGATGTTTTTCTTTTTATTGTTATTACAATACATAATTACAGGTAATTCCATCTTATTTCTGTTATTTTTTTAGTTTGAATAAAGGTAATAAATTTCTTTTTACAAGTAAAACAAGAGGGCCATGATGGCCCTGAGGTCGCTCACCTGTATATAGGCCCCCCCCCCCCACCCCAGGCCAATTTTTACCCAAGGGCTTTCATTTGTTTATTTGAACAGACTTGGTAGACACCCATAAGAAGATGTTTCATGCTAAACATCTAAGTTCTAGCTCATTGGGTTTTTTAAAAGAAGATTTTTAAAGTTTTTACTATACACATATAGTTAAAAACAATGACACCCCTGGGGCAGGGCCAGTTTTGACCCCCGGGCCTTTATTTGAACAAACTTTGTAGATATTTACTTAAAGATGTTTCATGCTTAATATCTAAACTCTAGCTATTTGGGTTTTTTCAAAGAAGATTTTTAAGTTTTTGCTATACACAGATAAGGAAAATCAATGACCCCCCCCCCCCCCCGGGCGGGGCCAGTTTTGACCCCAGGGCTTTTATTTGAACATACTTGGTAGACACCCATTAGAACATGTTTCATGCCAAATATCTTAGCTCTAGCTTATTGAGTTCTTTAAAAGAAGATTTTTTAGGTTTTTACTACATGCATATAGGGAAAATCAATGACCCCCTGGGGCGGGGCCAATTTTGACCCCAGGGCTTTTATTTGAACAAACTTGGTAGACACTCACTAGAAGATGTTTCATGCCAAATATCTTAGCTCTAGCACTTTGGGTTCTTTAAAAGAAGATTTTTTAAGTTTTTACTATATGCATATAAGGAAAATCAATGACCCCCTGGGGCGGGGCCAATTTTGACCCCAGGGCTTTTATTTGAACAAACTTGGTAGACACTCACTTGAAGATGTTTCATGCCAAATATCTAAGCTCTAGCTCTTAGGGTTGTTTAAAAGAAGATATTTAAAGATTTTTCTTTCGGTTGCCATGGCAACCAGAGTTCTGCATGGAATTAAATTCTTTGAACAATTTTTAAAGGTGACCACCAAAGGAACATTCCTGTGAAGTTTGGATGAAATTGGCTCAGTGGTTTATGAGGAGATGTCATTTAAAGCAAAAGTTTACGGACGGACGACGCACGGACGGACGCCGGACGAAAAGCGATCACAAAAGCTCACCCTGTCACTTTGTGACAGGTGAGCTAAAAAGTCACAGGTTTAGAAAAGAAGGGGGAAAAAGCCAATCTATTTACTCTTTATCCTTTATTGAAATTTTGCACATTGACTCAAATGGAAGTAAACTATATAAAATAGGCAAAAAAATAGGTTTTGTTTACCTTTATTGTGAATTATCTGCCTTTGATTTAATCATTCAACAAAGAGAATGGTGACCCCCACCCCCTCTTTTTTTTGTGCCTAAAATGTTACCATTATCATATTTTAACGACATACCAAATTTAAATAAAGTCTATTGAACAGTTTTAATTTTGCCGATATGTCTTTATGAAAACTTCCAAAAAGGTCTTTAAAGATGTTATTCCACTACAAAGTACAAAGGGCCATTTACACAGTATATGAAAAATCTTTTTCAAGTTCATCAAACTGTACCTTATCTTTACTCCTGACTGTACATACATTTTTTGCAGACACACAAGTTAACATTTTTGCAGACAAGTTTTAAAGTGTATAAAGCTACATGTATATAACAGATGGAAAAATTATTGTTTGAATTTTTAAAAAAAGTATACTTCCAAAATGCTTGTATAAAATAAATATGGTAATTTATTGCCTTAAAAGCAAAATTAATGGTGCATGCAGAAAATCATTGCTAAACGGATAAAACCCTTCTTTAAATTCTTAAATAGCTAAATAATATTAAATGTATCAAAACATTTTGTTCTGTTTGGTTTATACAGAATTTATTTTAGTTTGATTGTGTAGGAAGCTATAAGCTTATAGACACACTTTCGAATCCATTCCTGGAACAAACCAGTACTGAGCAATGTGTGTGTGCAAGTTTCTTGCTCAAGGAAACAACGACTTGCCCCTGACAGAGTTTGAACTCATGCGACTAGCGATCATTAGATTACTAGCCTGACGTGTTAACCACTCGGCCAATTGCCGCCATTATTCTGTTTATGTTCATTATTCATGTGTATTAAATAACAGAGACATTCTATGTTACAACTTTTTCAGGAATCAACCATACAATAATGGATTTTGTTTTGTTGTTTGTTTCATTTTACGCCTTTTCCCAAACAGTATTTCAGTCATATAGGCGGATAGTTTCCTAACCATCGTTCCTGGAGAGTTACACCAGTACTAGACTACCTTCCTCCGCGCTAAACTACCAAAGCATCTCCTGGGGATCGAACCCATGCCAGAGAGGTAACTGGATTAGAAGTCATCAACCCTAACCCCTCGACCACGGAGGCACCAATATAGTTTGACTTTTGATAAATTTTATCAGAAAATTTCATAAGATAATACCCTTTAAGAATCACACAGAATAATTCAAAGTCCCCAGAAGCAAGAGATATCTTGCAGAATTTTTAACAACCAAGTCACCAGAATGCATCAAATTATGTAGAAATATTACACATACTATTACAGGGTTTGCAAAATTACTGTAACAAAATTATAATTCTGGTTTATTTTATATACAAAATTTATTTTAGTTTGATTGCGTAGGAAGCTTAATTTAAAGCTTATAGACACACTTTCAAATCCATTCCAGAAACCAACTAGTACTGAGCAATAAGTGTAAAGTTTCTTGTTCAAGGAAACAACAACTTACCCCTGAAGGGGTTTGAACCCATGTGGCTAGCTTACTAGTCCAGCATGTTAACCACTTGGCCTTGCCGCCACTATCTGCAAAGGCAGGTTACATTTGAAGTCACACCAAATCACACTATTAACTTCTTGACACATTACAATTTCAAATTCAAACGTAAATTTCATTAATATTAAAGGAACTCCACTGAGGTTTATAAGGCTGAAACATAAAATTTCAATTTTTCACATAGATCAACATAAATAAGATATAACTAAGAAATATACAAGAAATACATTGAAAATCGTATGTTTGTGCTATTCTCAGTCCGATTTGAGTAAAAAGCATTTAAACGCTTTTCAATTTTGGGTCATTTTTCACTATTATAATAATTATTCTGGAGAAACGGAACGAGCTAATGATCTGAAATTTTGCACATAAGTTATTAATATAGATCTACATCAAATGGAGTGATAATCTCAAAAAATTGTTTCCAGTCCTGTCATGTCATAAAACCTCGATGGAGTCCCTTTAAAGAGAATAACATTCAGTAAACTCAAAAACTTCACTTACTAGCTTATCAACTGGATAAAGTCTTTGAATTTCTGTATTGCTTCATGTCCAACTTTCAAGATATTCTTGGTTCTCTCTAATAATTATCTTCTAGACATAGCCTGTAACTTTGTAACCCACCTGAAAATAAAACAAGAGCGATCAGTAATCACATGTGTCGCCTCATGATGGCCAATTTTATGTTGGGACAAATTTTGTGACAGACAGACAGACGGACAGTGCACAACTAGACTTGGTACTGATCATTCCTGTAAAGTTTGGATAAAATTGCACCAGTAGTTTATGAGGAGTAGTCCGGACAAGCTTTTGCGTATCTGGCAACACACAGAAAAAAAACACCTTTTTATCAAAGGGCCATAACTCGGCCAAAAATCATTCCACTGGAAAACTCGTGCAATATGCGCAAGGACTTGAGCTACAGATCAATCCTGTAAAGTTTCATTGAAATAGCATTAGTGGTATAAGAGAAGTAGGCTGGACAAACTTTAAAAATAAAAATTATTAAAGGGCCATAACTCTGACAGAAATCATTGAACCGGAAAATGCTGACAATATGCACAACTAGACTTGATACTGATCATTCCTGTAAAGTTTGGATGAAATTGCACCAGTAGTTTATGAGGAGTAGCAACCCCAACTGATAAGCCTACAGCTTAAGAAATTAGCGTAAAAATCGATAGTGTGTTCATAAAATTGATTGTAAAACAATAAATTTTAATATTGACCATTATAAAATTATATGAAATAAATCAGTGATAAATTGTCTTCAAAATGATATAAAATTCATTATTCATGCATAATATGCATTTTAATCATTATCAGTTAATCTTAATATACAGGTGTATTTTCGGCCGATTTTACAAAACCCGATTGTGGACACGCGCTTGTCACATGTATGCCGCATGACCTTATTTGCGGGTCATTTGTTGCTAATTAATATTCATGATTTTTTGCAACCAATCAGAAATATGTTTACATTTCACCGCGGAATTTTCGTCATTTAAATATGTTTACAAACAAAAAAGTTATGACGCCCGATACTCGCCGACGATTTGCTTGAAAACTATCGGTAAGTGAAGAAAAACGAATAGTGTTCTAGAAAATAAATTGAATTATCTTTAAAATGATTCATAAATCATAAAATTATGTTGCCATTAAAGCACCCGCATCTACGATTAAATACAGCGAGTTGTGGAAATTCAACAGTCCATCAGAGTCCGCCATTTTGAATTCACCGACGCGGTGAAATCCGATTATTTCCATTACTGATTTATCACGTGTAAACGAGTAACAAAATAAAATTATGGTAGATAAAGTCTTGGTTTATAATAAAATATATCAATATATAATTATTTTTTTAAATATTAGCGCATTTGTCTTTAAAATTGAGATATATGTTTCGGCGGGCACCTGCTCAGTTTCGGCCAATTTTCAAATTCTAATTTTTTTTGTTTTTTTTTTACCGATGCTTCAGGTTTCAATGAGATATCGTATATTTAACAAGGAAATCATTTTTTATTAAATATCAAATTAATTTTTTACGGTTTTATAATTAATTAAAGCAGAAATTTATTTCTAATGAGCAATTTACATGGTGAATGCAGGGTCGACCTGCTGCCAGTGACAGTTTTAACTGAAAAAAAATCTGATAACCTCTACGCATATATATATAGGATAAATAATATTTTTAAACAATGTATTTAAACTTATTTTGCCAGCATTTCTTTTTAATTCATGTATGATTTATTATAATTACTAACTTTATACTTTCTTTTTTTCCAGGTGCATGACAGACCTGACAAAAAAAAAATATCATGAAATAATATTGATGATGACAATATTTGACAACACTTGGATCATTTGGACAAATATAAGATGACAAACCAATGCTGTTAATGAATAAATCTTGTCATATAGTAGTATACATTACCAAACACAACAAGAACAGTCCCAAAATTGTTAATGGGGATGCTGAGATGTCTGCTTTATATTCATTGAAATCCCAAATCAGCTATGTTAAGAAATGGAGTCGACTAATTTCAAAGAAAATGGCTAAAGATGAAACTCCTTTAAAAACAATCTGGAAAAGGGGAGAAGCAGATCCTTCAATAGCATTTAAAAAGTATATGATACCAACTGGCATTTATCTGCAAAATATATGATAACAGTATACATTACCAATCATTGCAAGAACTGCCCCAAAATTGTAATGTGGAAGTATGTTTAATTGCCGAGATGTATGCTTATTCATTGAAATGCCATGAAATGAAGTCAACTAATTTCAAAGAAAATGGTTAAAGACGAAGAAGACTCCTTTTAAAACAAATCTGGAAAATGGGAGAAGCAGATCCTTATAAATAACATTAATTAATTTAAACAATTATGTCCTACCGACTGGCATTTATCGGCAAAATAAATCAAGTTGATATTATAGAGCTCTTGACAAAGACAACTGATATCCAGGTGCATCAATTTATGTTTGCAATGAAAAACATTCTTAATTTTGATCTCAATTAATAGCAAATCAAATCAATTTCATTTCTTTTGGTCTAGTGAGGAATTTCGGGCTGTTTGACTTATGTTCAATTTAGAATATACTGCTATAATTCGAGACTGCGGGAGTTCTGGAAGATGAGAGTTATTTACTAACTGCAAAAGAAGTGAATAATTATTTTTGAGAAAAAAAAAGATAAAAGCATGACATTGCAGATGCTGTAGAGCAATTTGATATTCATTCATGTTGGATTTCATTATACAGTGCTGCTGTAGTTTCTTGTTACTTTATATATGTCGATAAATGAAAAATGAATAAATTTTTTCAAAAAATTTATCGATACCTTGCCCACTGTATTAGACTTAGTAATTGCTCTTCTACATTTTATGGTCTGTAAAATAACCCAGTTATATTCAGTAACACCTAATCTACCTATATTCCAAATTTCATCAAAATATCTCAAATAATAAAAAAGTTATGGTATTTTAAATGTGAAATTTGTCTTAAACGAAGTCATTTCGGTTCCGTCAACGTGCAAGCATTTCTTATTGACTGTTTATAGTAAAAATTCTTAAAAAATGCGCAAATTTCAACATTATTAAATGCCATAACTTTTTTATTTTTAAAGATATTTAGAAAAGGAAAACTGTTCTGAAATGCTTATAATGAGCACTATAAGATGAAATAAATTGTTTATAAATACAATAAAATAAAAAAATTAGTGTGGGGTTGCTATGAGGAGTAGTCCGGACAAGCTTTTGTGTATCTGGCAACAACAGAAAAAAACACCTTTTTGTCAAAGGGCCATAACTCGGCCAAAAATCATTCAACCGGAAAACCCGTGCAATATGCGCAAGGACTTGAGCTACAGATCAATCCTGTAAAGTTTCATTGAAATTGCATTAGTGGTATAAGAGAAGTAGTCCGGACAAACTTTAAAATTAAAAATTATTAAAGGGCCATAACTCTGACAAAAATCACTGAACCGGAAAATGCTGACAATATGCACAACTAGACTTGGTACTGATCATTCCTGTAAAGTTTGGATGAAATTGCACCAGTAGTTTATGAGCAGTAGTCCGGACAAGTTTTGTGACGGACGGACAGACGGACAGACAGACAGACAGAAGTGATCCCTATATGTCGCCACTACTCCGTAGAGACGACACAAAAAACCAAAATTTTGCTATTAATGTTGTACAGATATAATCTGAATGTTTTTTGACAACTTTGAAATTCATCATTACAGGTATACCTTAAATTAACAATAAAGTTGTTTAAATGAACATACAAGAAAGTAAATTAACAGTTTAAAGTAAAATTCTTAGGTTTCCCTATGAATAAATAGGCTACTTACATGTAAAGCATTTGCAAAGAACTAAATTCAAAATGTTGATCACTGCAGTAAGGATTGGTTGAAATCCCACCTGTGAAGGCCTGACAAGATTTTACTATTTTTAGCTCTGGGGCCATTTTGTGCAGCAAAGCAGAACATGCCGGCCATGTGCACTGATTACTCCAGTAAAGTTTGGTTGAAATCCCACCAGTAGGTTTTCCTGTGACGGCCAGACAAGATGTCTGGTAGCCATTTTGTGCAGAAGCAGAATGTGCGGCTGATGTGCACAACTAGGGATGGAACTGATCCCTCCTGTAAAGTTTGGTTGAAATCCCACCAGTAGTTTGACCTGTGAAGGCCGTACAAGCTTAATGCAGACAGCCAAGGTAAAAACAAAATGTCTCTGAAAAGTTTTGGGAGACTTACTTATATGCACTTGATATAAGCATTTAAGTCCAATTAAGAGGCAGACAAGTCAAAAATGAGGACGGTGACCCCTAAATTGTTTTCGCTTAAAATGTTTCCATTATCATATTCTAACAAGTTAAAATAAATTCTATTGAACAGTTTTAATTTTGCCTCTTCGTCTATATGAAAACTCCCGAAAACGTCTTTAAAGATTTTATTGCACTACAAAGGGCCATTCCACAGGTATTGGTAAGCGATTCATTTTAGAGGCATGGACGAGCACGTGGCCTGTAAGTGATCTGTAAACTGTACCCATTTATT